>NC_074667.1:2297873-2395373 GCF_029448725.1 Salvelinus fontinalis
CTCTTTCTCTTTATCTCTAGTATTCACCCCCTTGGCATTTTTCCTATTTTGTTGCCTTAAAACCTGGTATTAAAATACATTTTTGGGGGGTTATGTATCATTTGATTGACACAACATGCCTACCACTTTGAAGATGCAAAATATTTTTTCTTGTGAAACAAACAAGACAAAGAAACAGAAACTTGAGCGTGCACAACTATTCACCCCCCCAAAGTCAATGTTTTGTAGAGCCACCTTTTGCAGCAATTACAGCTGCAAGTCTCTTGGGATATGTCTCTATAAGCTTGGCACATCTAGCCACTAGGATTTTTGCCCATTCTTCAAGGCAAAACTGCTCCAGCTCCTTCAAGTTGGATGGGTTCCTGCTGGTGTACAGCAATCGTTAAATCATACCTGTAACGGTTCTCGTCCTCTTCGTCTGAGGAGTATGAAGGATCGGACCAATATGCAGCGTGGTAAGTGTTCGTCATATTTTAATAATAAACTGAACACTACAAAATACAAAAATAACAAAGTAAATGAAAACGAAAACCGAAACAGTCCTGAATGGTGACACAAACACAAACCCAGGAAACAACCACCCACAACCAAAATGGGGAAAACAGGCTACCTAAATATGATTCTCAATCAGAGACAACGATCGACAGCTGCCTCTGATTGAGAACCATATCAGGCCAGACATAGAAATACAACAACATAGAAAACAGAACATAGTCTACCCACCCCAACTCACGCCCTGACCAACGTAACACAAAGACAAAAATAAACTAAGGTCAGAACGTGACAATACCACAGATTATCAATTGGATTGAGGTCTGGGCTATGACTACGCCATTCCAAGACATTTAAATGTTTCCCCTTAAACCACTCGAGTGTTGCTTTAGCAGTATGCTTAGGGTCATTGTCCTGCTGGAAGGTGAACCTCCGTCCCAGTCTCAAATCTCTGGAAGATTGAAACACGTTTCCTTCAAGAATTTCCCTGTATTTAGCGCCATCCATCATTCCTTCAATTCTGACCAGTTTCCCAGTCCCTACTGATGAAAAACATCCCCACAGCATGATGCTGCAACCACCATGCTTCACTGTGGGGATAGGGTTCTCGGGGTGATGGGTTTGTGTTGGGTTTGTGCCAGACATACCTTTATGGCCAAAAAGCTACATTTTAGTCTCATCTGGCCAGAGTGCCTTCTTCCATATGTTTGGGGAGTCTCCCACATGCCTTTTGGCAAACACCAAACAATGTTTGCTTATTTTTTTCTTTAAGCAATGGCTTTTTTCTGGCCACTCTTCCATAAAGCCCAGCTCTGTGGAATATACTGCTTAAAGTGGTCCTATGGACAGATATGGCCCCGTGTGGCTCAGTTGGTAGAGCATGGTGCTTGCAACGCCAGGGTTGTGGGTTCGATTCCCACGGGGGGCCAGTACAAAAAAAAAGTATGAAGGTATGTACTTGTAAGTCGCTCTGGATAAGAGCGTCTGCTAAATGACTTAAATGTAAATGTAAATATGTCAATCTCCGCTGTGGAGCTTTGCAGCTCCTTCAGGGTTATCTTTGGTCTCTTTGTTGCCTCTGATTAATACCCTCCTTGCCTGGTCTGTGAGTTTTGGTGGCCGGCCCTCTCTTGGCAGGTTTGTTGTGGTGCCATATTCTTTCCATTTTTTAATAATGTATTTAATGGTGGTCGGTGGGATGTTCAAAGTTTCGGATATTTTTTAATACCCAACCCTGGTCTGTTCTTCTCCACAACTTTGTCCCTGACCTGTTTAGAGAGCTCCTTGGTCTTCATGGTGCCACTTGCTTGGTGGTGCCCCTTGCTTAGTAGTGTTGCAGACCCTGGGGTCTTTCAAAGCAGGTGTATATATACTGAGATCACGTGACAGATCATGTGACACTTAGATTGCACACAGGTGGACTTTTTTCAATTAACTATGTGACTTCTGAAGGTAATTGGTTGTGCACCAGATCTTTTTTTGGGGCTTCATAGCAAAGGGGGTGAATACATAGGCACGCACCACTTTTTCCATTTTAATTTTTTTAGAATTTTATGAAACAAGAAATTTTTTTCACTTCACCAATTTGGACTATTTTGTGTATGTCCATTACATGGAATCCAAAAAAAAATCCTTTTCAATTACAGGTTGTAATGCAACAAAATAGGAAAGATTCCAAGGGGGTGAATACTTTTGCAATGCACTGTATATATACAGTACCAGTTTGGACACAGCTACTCATTCAAGGGTTTTTCTTTATTTGTATTATTTTCTACATTGTAGATTAATAGTGAAGACATCGAAACTATGAAATAACACATATGGAATCATGTAGTAACCAAAAAAGTGTTAAACAAATCAAAATATATTTTACATTTGATATTCTTCAAAGTAGCCACCCTTTGCATTGATGACAGCTTTGCACACTCTTGGCATTCTCTCAACCAGCTTCATGAGGTAGTCACCTGGAATCCATTTCAATTAACAGGTATGCCTTGTTAAAAGTTATCTTGTGGAATTTCTATCCTTCTAAATGTGTTTGAGCCAATCAGTTGTGTTGTAACAAGGTAGGGGTGGTATACAGAAGATAGCCCTATTTGGTAAAATGGCAAGTCCATATTATGGCAAGAACAGCTCAAATAAGCAAAGAGAAACGACAGTTCATCATTACTTTAAGACATGAAGGTCAGTCAATCCGGAAAACCATCAAGTGATATGATGAAACTGGCTCTCATGAGGACCGCCACAGGAAAGGAAGGCCCAGAGATACCTCTCCTGCAGAGTATAAGTTCATTAGAGTTACCAGCCTCAAAAATTGCAGCTCAAATAAATGCTTCACAGAGTTCAAGTAACAGACACATCTCAACATCAACTGTTCAGGGGAGACTGCGTGGATCAGGCCTTCATGGTCGAATTGCTGCAAAGAAACCACTACTAAAGGACACCAATAAGAAGAAGGGACTTGCTTGGGCCAAGAAACACGAGCAATGGACATTAGACCGGTGGAAATCTGTCCTTTGGTCTGATGAGTCCAAATTTCAGATTTTTGGTTCCAACCGCCGTGTTTTTGTGAGACGCCGGGTAGGTGAACGGATGATCTCCGCTTGTATGGTTCCCACATGAAGCATGGAGGAGGAGGTGTGATGGTGTGGGGGTGCTTTGCTGGTGACACTGTTAGTGATTTATTTAGAATTCAAGGCACACTTAACCAGCATGGCTACCACAGCATTCTGCAGCGATATGCCATCCCATTTGGTTTGCGCTTAGTAGGACTATCATTTGTTTTTCAAAAGGACAATGACCCAACACACCTCCAGGCTGTGTACGGGCTATTTGAGAGTGATGGAATGCTGCATCAGATGACCTGGCCTCCACAATCAACCAAACTCAACCCAAATTAGATGGTTTGGGATGAGTTGGACAACACAGTGAAGAAAAAGCAGCCAACAAGTGCTCGGCATATGTGGGAACTCCGTCAAGACGGTTGGAAAAGCATTCCTCATGAAGTTGGTTGAGAGAATGCCATAAGTGTGCAAAGCTGTCATCAAGGCAAAGGGTGGCTACTTTGAAGAATCTAACATTTAAAATATATTTTGATTTGTTTAACACTTTTTTGGTTATTGGGTGATTCCATATTTGCTATTTCAAAGTTTTCATGTCTTCACTACTATTCATATTCATTCATACCCCCAGGATGACTCTTCAGCACACTCTAGTGGCTCAAATCAATGACCTTTTATGTCCACACTATGACAAAACCAACGTTATTAGCGAAAGGTTATCACAGTAACACTCTGTAACCAAAACCTCAGTAACACTCCTCTATGTCCTACAGGAGTCTGGATGAGATCCATCAGAACCGCCACCACTCCTGCTCCCCCGCTCGTTACCATGACTCCCACGGGGAGCACCGCTCCGGGGACTCGGACTACGAGTACTCCGAGGACAGGTAACATCACCCAGACAGTGGTGGCTGGTGGCCTTTGTTCATTAGGGAGGAGGTTAGACGTTAGATGCTGTAGGTACTGTATCAGGGAGTTTAGGATTACAGCCGGTCTGAGAATAGTTTGGTGACGTATGGCAGGGAGAGAGTGTGTGCAGGTTATGCAGTGAAGTTTCCGTGTTTGTGTACAATATGGATATACTTTTGAGTATTTTATTTGAGTAGAGCTTTGAGTTCATGGTTTCCTCCTTATTTTGTTCATTTGCAATGAAATACCTGTAGAAGTACAGTATTCCTATATGCACAATTATTTCAAAGAGGTTGACCTCTAGCTCTTAATTTTTGAGGTTTAAAGCGTTGGATACTCCAAGGACAAGTGGAATAGCAGGCTACAGTAGTACTGTTCTTTACTAATAATTACTAATACGACTAACAGTCTAATGCAAAAGCCTCTTGCTAAAAGTTTAGCATCATATTTATTATTATTGATGCTGAATCAAAATTATGATTTCATGATTTCTTCTCATTCATTTCTCATGAGCGGGTTTGTCTGATTTGACCATCCTCTTACGTTGTTGTTTTTGATTGGTTGTTCGGTTCACCCATCGCCATGGCAATCACAGTGAGGTCCTCGAGATGCACAGGTCTATCCGAGGCGGGAGTGCCGAGTGCCTGCACACAAACAGGTAAACAAAAACAACAACAACCAAAAAGCCAGAGACGTGACTGTTATCGTCCCTACCCACCATCTTTCTTCTATTATATTACCCATCATTCTTTGCATTGTCATTCAATGTTAACAACTCCATTTTAACTTGGTCAGTGATACTACAGTCTATGGTTGTGATAAAGAAAGTGTATGTTATGTATATTTTTGTTTAGTATGATGTGTTCCTATTCCATGTACTGCATCAATGTTCGCTTTTGTCTACCCGCATAGAAAGTGGACAATGTGTAAGTCATCTTTGTAATGTATTCAGCTTTATATAGTTTTAGAATATTGATGAATTCGTTCCAGACACAAAGGGACTTATTTTGTTCACCTGAGAGGCCAGAAATAGTACCACACACTCTCCATGACACCACAAAAACATTGAGTTTATATTGGTTTTAAACAGATTAAAGTAGATTACAGAATAGCTCTATCGTTTACCTCAGAATAGTATGAAAATCTCTCTTGGTGAATTACATTTTTTGTCTGAACATTTTATCTACAGCAGATTAATGTTATTTTTGCCTGGACGTTTTATTCATACAATTGTATTGTTTTTCCCCCTCTTCTGTTTTCCCCCCCTGAATCAATGCACGGTCTACACTCAAATAACTACACAGGGGTGTAGCTAAGTCGAGCAATACACTACCACCCAAAATGCCCCTATTAGTCAATGGCATACACAAGGACATATACAGGTAAGAGAGTAGAATAAGAAAACCCTGCTCTCTTTCCTTTTACTCTTCCCCAAAACCTCAACTCAACGTTGGCATTTTGTGACTTATGATGTTGTATCAACGTTCTCTCAACGTAATTGATTCCCCGCGCCGACTCCTAACAGAGCTTTACAGATCCGATGTGGTACCAGTCTCCGAGGGCGTCTCAGGGGGAGTTGGGATACGTAAAAAACACATTTCCAATCGGACAAATATAAGCATCCACCAAATGATTATTTATTATAATGTGATGACCCTGCGCCAGATCTGTTACAGTAATACTATGGTGGTACTTCACTGTATATTTTCATACTATAATCCTATGTACTGTCCTATATACAGTAGATATATTATATGCTTGTTTCCCCCATGCTATAATGCTTTGACACGTGCAATTTAAAATCTGTTTCGATGGATTTATATCATCAGTATTACATTTAATCTCCATACACATAATGGACGGCAGGACAATCCCCCATCCCTACTTTCACCGTGTTCTCTGTTGCCGTCTATGTCTTGGGCCTCCATCAGACAATCCCCCATCACTACACAGTAGTTGGCGAGAGGAAATACTGAGAATGGGGATTAGGATGGAGTAGATGTGATATTCTGATGTCAAATCTGGATATTCCTCCTCCATGTCTCAAGCTCCAGGGATGTCCATTGGACATTTGTATTGCTTTGCTGTTTTGATATGGTTTGTTTGTTTACTTCAGTGCCGTTGTTGGGTTTCCTTGCACATCTTTATCATTGTTCATTATTTGGCCTCTCATTCCTTTGCATGCATGTCAAATCGAGTTTTTTCCCCCCTTTCTTGCATGCGTCTATACCATCTACCACGGATTCACACGTGTGTAGCAACACCCTCCCTGCATGCCTAAAGAGCAAGCCTCCCCGGGGGCATCAGGGAGGGGGCGGTCCCGCCGCCCGTAGCGTCCTCACTCACCGTGTGCTCAGGTTCACTGATGAGGTTACCGTTAGGTAAGAAACCCATTACCCCACTCCCTTCGTCCTCTGCCCTCCCACCCCCAACGGACTTCACCTCTCCACCCCAACCCCACGGATGACCCTCTCCCGCCGCCCAAAAGGCCTGCCTTTGCACTCCACCGTCCATCCCTTTGTGAGTGATCGAATGCTCATCCTTAACCTCAACTTGTGTAAGACCACAGGACACACAACAGGGTTTACTGTATTAAACAATGAACAACTAAGTCCTTATTGGCACACTGCAAACCATAGCATACATTGGGTCTCTGTGTCATGTGAGGCATGCGATGCCAGTTGGACACAGCATCTTTTCCAGTGTTGTGTTGACATCCATGGCCCCAACAAAGACCATGACATGACAAATGACAAGGTCCTCGAGCTGTAGTAGGCTCCCTGCCAGAGAGAAGGGAGAGAGAAAGAGATTGTGTGTGTGTGATAGAGAGAGTATCTGTGCTGTAGTATGTCTGCTCACGCAAATTTCACCCAGTCCACTCTCCTCTTCCACCAAGAGCATGGCAACGCTCCAACCTTCACATCAGGTGGACTGACTGTACAGTATGGCCGCAAAGGACCGCTATTGTAATGAATGGAGGTTTACAAGCCCCCTTATAAGTTTGTTCTGTATCTAATGTTTGTTCCTTCTTTTCTTTCTGTCTCGTTTCCCCCTCCCACCTCTATTTGCAATTCCTTCATTCTGTCTTGGACTCTTTATTTCCCTCGATTCTCTCTCTCTTTCTTTGTTTTTTTTTCTCAATACCATTCCTTCTCTCTGTCTTGCACGTTTCCTTTCACTCTGTCCCGCCTCTTCCTCTTTTCCTTCCTTCTCTTCCCTCTGTGCTACTGTAGTGATCTGCAGCCCAGTCTGGACCGGGTGAGGAGTGCCAGCACCACCTGCCTCAGACCTGACACCAACCTCCACTCTCCTGATAAAGACAGGTACACACACACCATCCTCCACTCTCCTGATAAAGACAGGTACACACACACCATCCTCCACTCTCCTGATAAAGACAGGTACACACACACCAACCTCCACTGTCCTGATAAAGACAGGTACACACACACCAACCTCCACTGTCCTGATAAAGACAGGTACACACACACCAACCTCCACTGTCCTGATAAAGACAGGTACACACACACCAACCTCCACTGTCCTGATAAAGACAGGTACACACACACCAACCTCCACTGTCCTGATAAAGACAGGTACACACACACCAACCTCCACTCTCCTGATAAAGACAGGTACACACACACCATCCTCCACTCTCCTGATAAAGACAGGTACACACACACCAACCTCCACTCTCCTGATAAAGACAGGTACACACACGCCAGCCTCCACTCTCCTGATAAAGACAGGTACACACACACCATCCTCCACTCTCCTGATAAAGACAGGTACACACACACACCAACTTCCACTCTCCTGATAAAGACAGGTACACACACACCAACCTCCACTCTCCTGATAAAGACAGGTACACACACACCAACCTCCACTCTCCTGATACAGACAGGTACACACACACCATCCTCCACTGTCCTGATAAAGACAGGTACACACACGCCAACCTCCACACTCCTGATAAAGACAGGTACACACACACACCAACCTCCACACTCCTGATAAAGACAGGTACACACACACACCAATCTCCACACTCCTGATAAAGACAGGTACACACACACACCAACCTCCACACTCCTGATAAAGACAGGTACACACACCATCGTCCTCTATAGGAGATAACCTACTGCACCTCCTTTTCTAGGTTTACAATGTTTCTTTAGTAGTTGAACTTTCTTTATTCTCTCAAATCCTGCAATAAAAAACCTATAATTTGAGTGTTCTATTCTCCCAGAGTATACCAATACGTTGAATCAACAAAGATTCAACATCACTTCCCCCGTTCCTGTCATGCATGTTGTCTATCAATTTTGTTCACCACTAGCTCCTCAGTGTATATTGAGAGGTGCTGAGCAACACAGTGACTACACAATAACAGCTCTTTCACATTGACCTGCACAATAATTCACACCTACTGTCACAGAGTGTTTTGGCCAGCAGAGGCATTCTAGTTGCCAGGGAATCCCAATGTTTTTCGCTCGTTCTAAACTAACATGAACCCAGCCCTCCCTCCACTCACTGTGTCCCTCTCCCTGTTTCCTCACCTGGGGGTTGCTTCCCCCCACCACACCTCCAGATGCTCCAACTCTCTGCCCCGCAGACAGCCCACAAGCCCCAGGATTTTAGTAGAGCAGGCCTCCCCAGAGGAAGAAAGGTACTGGGTACCGATCTAGCCCTACCCTTACCTCCCAGGACCCAAGCTGCAGTCCTGCTACTGTACTTGCTTAGCACTGCGTGGCTACTATAGTTTTCCTCTAACCATAAGCCTAACCCTTGCGCTAGCCCTGCCCTAAACCTAACCCTGCACTTTATAGCTTTCCTAGATGTTCTAGATTACAGTGTAAACTGGTGGGTTGCTGTAACGCTGTAGTTACTGCTCCTCTTGCTGCTTCACCTTGCTGACCTGCACCTGACTTCCTGTTTCCTCTGCTACACACCTGACTTCCTGCTTCCTCTGCTACACATCGGACTTCCTGCTTCCTCTGCTACACATCTGATTTCCTACTTCCTCTGCTACACACCTGACTTCCTGCTTCCTCTGCTACACACCTGACTTCCTACTTCCTCTGCTACACACCTGACTTCCTGCTTCCTCTGCTACACATCTGACTTCCGCGTGCTCCGTTGTCATGGTGTTCTGATGTTTCTGTTCTGAACAGTTGGTAGCAAGCAATGTAGTAGTGCAATATAGTAGTCTAAAATGTTGCATCAGCATTTTTTTTTTTAACAAAATCATTTCAGCCAAAGCATCTCTTTTATTTGAAATAAAACACCAGCTGACCACGCATTCAAGATTCATCTTTAGTTTTGTTTCACCATCGGGTTACCCATCCTCCATTTTGTCTTGTTGTCATGTCCTCCACGTCACAGGCAGTCAGGGAGCCTGGGCAGACCTAACAGTCAGAGAGGTGACAGCAAGAAAGGCCTGGAGGCTGACAGGTAAGGTCATTCTTTCATTCACCCCATCCCTCTCATACACCCCCATTCATCCTGTCCTCTATCTGGATGGAGATCATCGCTCTTCAAATGTGGAACGTGTTGATGTCTGATGTCAATCTGAATTGTTACAAATTGTGACTTTGCTTTGAATGCAATTTAGCAGCAGAGCAAAACCTCTTCTAAATGAGCGTTGTTAAGGTGTACTGTCAGTAGACCCATAGCCCTAGCTCTGTGTTTTCTTGTGTTGTTATGTCCTTCAGTTATTGTGTTCTGGTTCATTGTGGGCCATAAGGTCCTTCATTGTGTTGTATATGATTTACATCGTGGGCCATAAGGTCCTTCATTGTGTTGTATATGATTTACATTGTGGGCCATAAGGTCCTTCATTGTGTTGAATATGATTTACATTGTGGGCCATAAGGTCCTTCATTGTGTTGAATATGATTTACATTGTGGGCCATAAGGTCCTTCATTATGTTGAATATGATTTACATTGTGGGCCATAAGGTCCTTCATTATGTTGTATATGATTTACATTGTGGGCCATACGGTCCTTCATTATGTTGTATATGATTTACATTGTGGGCCATAAGGTCCTTCATTATGTTGTATATGATTTACATTGTGGGCTATAAGGTCCTTCATTATGTTGTATATTATTTACATTGTGGGCCATAAGGTCCTTCATTGTGTTGTTTATGATTTACATTGTGGGCCATAAGGTCCTTCATTATGTTGTATATGATTTACATTGTGGGCCATAAGGTCCTTCATTATGTTGTATATGATTTACATTGTGGGCCATAAGGTCATTCATTGTGTTGTATATGATTTACATTGTGGGCCATAAGGTCCTTCATTGTGTTGTATATGATTTACATTGTGGGCCATAAGGTCCTTCATTATGTTGAATATGATTTACATTGTGGGCCATAAGGTCCTTCATTATGTTGTATATGATTTACATTGTGGACCATAAGGTCCTTCATTATGTTGAATATGATTTACATTGTTGGCCATAAGGTCCTTCATTATGTTGTATATGATTTACATTGTGGGCCATAAGGTCCTTCATTATGTTGTATATGATTTACATTGTGGGCCATAAGGTCCTTCATTATGTTGTATATGATTTACATTGTGGGCCATAAGGTCCTTCATTATGTTGAATATGATTTACATTGTGGGCCATAAGGTCCTTCATTATGTTTCATATGATTTACATTGTGGGCCATACGGACCTTCATTATGTTGTATATGATTTACATTGTGGGCCATAAAGGCCTTCATTATGTTGTATATGATTTACATTGTGGGCCATAAGGTCCTTCATTATGTTTCATATGATTTACATTGTGGGCCATAAGTTCCTTCATTATGTTGAATATGATTTACATTGTGGGCCATAAGGTCCTTCATTATGTTTAATATGATTTACATTGTGGGCCATACAGTCCTTCTTTATGTTGAATATGATTTACATTCTTTACCATTTATATCATTTAGCTTTCTTTCGTTTGTTTGTTCTTTTCTTTCCACGTGGCCTGTTGATGCCAGTCGTATCCAGCCCACCTCAATACTGAGGGGCAGTAGGGGGAGAGGGGGGCCGCTGCGCCCCTTTAACCAGACACCCCTGGGGGGATCTGCCCCTAACTCACCACGACAGGACAGGTGCATGCTGGTGCCCAAAAATATACCCCCTTAGCAACCCCTTGTTGTACACCTTTGTCCCGTTTTGACCTCTGTGCTCCCTATACCCACTGTCCTGCTGCTCTTATTGGTTGTGGGAGCAGTAAACCAATCCCATTGGTTCCTTCTAGTGTTTGGTCAAGGATGTAGCCACCCTGGGTTTTATATATGCTGGAATGGGCCTACTGTAGAGGAGTTGAACTCATTCGCTTGTATTTAATTTCCCTTTCTCTCTCTCTCTCTCTCTCTCTCTCTCTCTCTCTCTCTCTCTCTCTCTCTCCTCTCTCTCTCTCTCTCTCTCTCTCTCTCTCTCTCTCTCTCTCTCTCTCTCTCTCTCTCTCTCTCTCTCTCTCTCTCTCTCTCTCTCTCTCTCTCTCTCTCTCTCTCTCTCTCTCTCTCTCTCTCTCTCTCTCTCTCTCTCTCAGAACACACACCCACAGCCCCTCCCCTCCTACGGGGACTCCCCAGTCAGGTCGCAGGGGCAGACAGCTGCCACAGGTTCCTGCCAGAAGCAGCAGTGTAGAGCAAGGTAGGCTGCCAAGGAGTGTCTGTCTGTCTGTCTGTCTGTCTGTCTGTCTGTGCGTGTCATGATGTGTCTCGTTCTACAAATCCGACTAAATCAAAACCATTTTGTCTGAGTACTCTTCCTCACTCTTCTCTGTTTCTTTACATTCCTCATTCTCTTCTACCTCCATGTACATGAAGAAAATATACCTGTAGATAATAAACCGTTTGATGCGAGTAAACCTAATGAAAAAGGTAATTCAATGGCACGACTGTATCTGACCCAACTTTATATTATGTTTTAGATTTTAGACCCTTTCTATACAGTAGATGTGATTATCCTTTTTCCCTCTTTATATCCCCCAACAATTATGACCCTCTGTGCAAGCTGTAGTATTCCGTACATGACATCTAATGAAAATGACATCTAATGAAAGTGATGCACAGCATGCGCCACCTAGTGTTCAAATAGAACAATGACACTAAGAGTACTGTACAGTTGTCTAACACCTCCAATCACCTCCTGTTCCTCTGTTCACCTTGTTCCCGGGTGTAGTTTCCCCTAGGTACAGATCTAGGATCAGATTTCCCTTCCCCGAATCCTAACCTTAAACATAAGTAGGGGAAATGCAAAACTGACCCAAGATCAGCGTCTAGGAGCAACTTCACCCTACATCATTCACCTTCACTGTCATTCACCTGAGAGGTTGTGGGTTTCTTGTGTAATTTACTGTATTATTACTGTATTATTACTGTATTCATTAATTAAGTAATTTCCTCCCAGCTCTAGCAGTAGAGGAGCGAGCCAGACAGATGAACATGAAAGTACATTCCTACCGGCCTTCAGCCTCCCATGACCCCGAGACGGACCTCAAGACCAAACGAGAGGTCAGTACTGTTGCTGCATCTCTCTGTTGGAAGACAGGCACTATTTCGTGGTCCACCATAACATTACAACTTTGTTGTAATTATATAGTTATAGACCTAGAGCTACAGTATATTAACTGTCGTTCAAGATAGCCATTGTCCTTCACATATAAAAAGTTGGAGAGTTTTCTATGCTGATTACTTTTCCATTGTCAGTTATAACACAGATGCCACTTTGGGTATTGGGGAGCAGTGGTTTAAAGTACTAAAGTAAAAATACTTGAAAGTACTACTTTAAGTAGTTTTTTGGGGTATCTGTACTTTACTTTACTATTTATATTTTTGACAACTTTTAATTTTACTTCACTACATTTCTAAAGAAAACAATGTACTTTTTACTCCATACATTTTTGCTGAAACCCAAAAAGTACTCGTTACACTTCGAATGCTTAGCAGGATGGGAAAATGGTCAAATTCATGCACTTATCAAGAGAACATCCCTGGTCATCCCTACTGCCTCGGATCTGGTGGACTCACTAAACACAAATGCTTTGTTTGTAAATGATGTCTGAATGTTGGAGTGTGCCCCTGGCTATCCGTAAATAAAAAAACAAGAAAATAGTGCCTTCTGGTCTTTGAAATGATCTGGTCTTCTACTTTTACTTTCAATACTTAAGTATATTTTAGCAATTACTTTTACTTTTGAGACTTAAGTATATTTAAAACCAAATACTTTTAGACTTTTACTCGAGTAGTATTTTACTGGGTGACGTTCACTTTTACTTCAGTCATGTTCTATTATTAAGGTATCTTTACTTTTACTCAAGTATGACAATTGGGTAGTTTGTCCACCACTGTTGGGGAGCAGATCTACACATAAACCTCAGCTAGACACCAGTATTTTATTGGACCTACTGTGTGTACAGTAACTATGTACAGTAACTATCTTCCTCTCTCCTCTCTTACCGCCTTCAGATGTATGCGGATCAGCGGCGGAGCTCTGACAACGTGTCGGCCCGCTCGTCAGACAGCGACATGAGTGACGCATCGGCCCTATCCCGCGCCAGCAGTGCCTCACGCCTCAGCAGCACCTCCTACATGTCTATCCAATCAGAACGCCCGCGCGGGCGGCTCAGGTCGGTACCCCACTCGACACTTTAATTTACTTTCATATGTTCTTCCAAGATCATTTACAAGGTAATTGAGCATCAAGAACCAATTGAAGATATTGAAGGAATCAAAAGCATAGTGTGGAGTTTGTTCTTCTGTCTGTCACGCATGCCCGTTTTTTATCAGTCTGTGTTCATTTCGTCTGTCTTTTTTTCTGCATGCTAATTGGTGCACGTTTCAATCTTTTTGCATGATCGTGCTTCTCTATGAATACGTGCATTGCATGCACACAAACACACACGGTGGGGAACCCCAAAATGAATGGACACAGGTCCAAGTCTTTAGAGGACGAGAAGAAGGAGAGGAGGATCTCGTGGGGGATGAATGGGGAGCAGGAAAGGATGAGGGCAGCAGGGAAGAGACGCTTCTCTCAAGAGCTGAAGAGGAGGAGACACACTGTTTCTGGGGACCCCAAAGACGCCAGGTAAAGAAAAGAGAAAAGGTCCTTCGCTCCGTCACGGGATGGAGGGACCTACAATGGGCCATGGCAGAACAAGAGCCCATATTTTAGGGACCTCACATAATCGCTGTGTACCCACTAACCATGGTCCCCGTAACCCTATTGCTCTTGTTGTGACCTGTAAACAGCCTCAACCACCTACTGTAACTGTCACCTAGTGTCCCCTCAAACCTACCTGGCTTTACATCACGTGTCAAACTCATTCCAAGGATGGCCAAGTGTCTGCGGGTTTTCGCTCCACCCTTGTACTTGATTGATGGATAAAGGTCACTAATAAGTAAGGAACTAATAAGTAAGGAACTCCCCTCACCTGGTTGTCTTGGTCTTAATTGAAGTGAAAGACCAAAAACCTGCTGCAGTATGCCCTCCGTTGAATGAGTTTGACACCCCTGCTTTACATGTACAAACTAGTGTCCCCTCAAACCCAGCACAGTCTTATTATACTTTCTTAGCCAACCATCCCATAGTCCTATAACCCCAACGGCCTCACTCACATAACCCCACTCATAACTTCCCTCCCTGCACAGCCCTAACGTCCCTACGGCTGACCAGTCCAGTCCACCACAGCCTGCCTGCTGACACGGACAAATGACCCAATCCCCTGAGCCTCTCCTGGGCAGGCCCTTATTAGCAGCCTAATGTTTTGAAGTCTGTGTGTGTGTGTGTGTGTGTGTGTGTGTGTGTGTGTGTGTGTGTGTGTGTGTGTGTGTGTGTGTGTGTGTGTGTGTGTGTGTGTGTGTGTGTGTGTGTGTGTGTGTGTGTGTGTGTGTGTGTGTGCGCCCCCCAATCCAAACAGAGTGGTTATAAAACAGAGTGCCCAGGGCCTTTGACATATGTTCTAAGAGATAGATTGTGGACTGGAGAGAGAATGGAATGTGGTGGGTTGTTCGCTGGTTACTCAGATTGTTGCAGACTGGCTCCAGGTCAGTTTGAAGGTACCTGGTAAGAGATATTGGATTCATACAGTATAATGAAGACTCGTTAAGGCAGCAGCTACTCTTCCTGGGGTTCAGCAAAATGAAGGCAGTTATACAATTTAAAACATTACAATACATTCACAACAGATTTCACAACATATTAAGTGTGTGCCCTCAGGCCCCTACTCTACTACCACATATCTACAACACAAAATCCATGTGCACGTGTGTGTATAGTGCGTATGTTATTGTGTGTTTGTATGCATGTGTCTGTGCCCATGTTTGTGTTGCTTCACAGTCGCCGCTGTTCATAAGGTGTATTTTTATCTGTTTTTTAAATCAAATTTTACTGCTTGCATGAGTTACTTGATGTGGAATAGAGTTCCATGTAGTCATGGCTCTATTTAGTACTGAGCGCCTCCCATAGTCTGTTCTGGACTTGGGGACTGTGAAGAGACCTCTGGTGGCATGTCTTGTGGGGTATGCATGGGTGACGAAGTCAATCTCTCCTCCACTTTGAGACAGGAGAGATTGACCTTCATATTATTAGTGTTAGCTCTCTGTGTACACCCAAGGGCCAGCCATACTGCCCTGTTCTGAGCCAATTGCAATTTTCCAGAAGTCCAGGTGCGACAAAACTAGGGCCTGTAGGACCGGCCTTGTTGATAGTGCTGTTAAGAATGCAGAGCAGCGCTTTATTGTAGACAAACTTCTCCCCATCCTAGCTACTGTTGTATCAAATTGTTTTGACCATGACAGTTTACAATCTGGGTTACTCCAAGCAGTTTAGTCTCCTCAACTTGCTCAATTACCACATTATTCATTACAAGATTTAGTTGAGGTTTAGTGAATGATTTGTCCCAAATACAAAGCTTTTAGTTTTTCCTTGCCTCCCATTCTGAAATTAACTGCAGCTCCTTTTTAATTGTTGCAGTCATTTCAGTCGCTGTGGTAGCTGACATGTATAGTGTTGAGTCATTCGCAACATAGACACACAGGCTTTACTCAAAGCCAGTAGCATGTTGTTAGTAAAGATTTTCAAAAGTAAGGGGCATAGACAGCTGCCCTGGGGAATTCCTGATTCTACCTGGATTTTGTTGGAGAGGCTTCCATTAAAGAACAGCGTCTGTGTTCTGTTAGACAGGTAACTCTTTATCCAATATATAGCAGGGGGTGTAAAGCCATAACACATACATTTTTCCAGCAATAAACTATGATCGATAGTGTCAAAAGCCGCACTGAAGTCTAACAAAACAGCCCCCACAATGTTTTTATTATCAATTTCTCTCAGCCAATCATCAGACATTTATGTAAATGCTGTGCTTGTTGAATGTCTTTCTCTATAAGCGCGCTGAAAGTCTGTTGTCAATTTGTTTACTGTAAAATAGCATTGTATCTGGTCAAACACAATTTTTCCAAAAGTTTACAAAGGGTTGGTAACATGCTGATTGGTCAGCTATTTGAGCCAGTAAAGGGGGCTTTACTATCCTTAGGTAGGGGAATAACTTTTGCTTCCCTGCAGGCCTGAGGGCACACACATTCTAGTAGGCTTAAATTGAAGATATAACAAATAGGAGTGGCAATATCGTCCACTATCGTCCTCAGTAATTTTCCATCCACGTTGTCAGATCCCGGTGGCTTGTCATTGTTCATAGACAACAATCATTTTTTCATCTCTTCCACATTTACTTTACGGAATTCAAAATTACAGTGCTTGTCTTTCATAATTTGGTCAGATATACTTGGATGTGTAGTGTCAGCATTTGTTGCTGGCATGTCATGCCTAAGTTTGCTAATCTTGCCGATGAAAAAATCATTAAATGAGTTGGCAATATCAGTGGGTTTTGTGATGAATGAGCCATCTGATTCAATGAATTTTGGAGAAGAATTAGCCTTTTTGCCCAAAATGTCATTTAAGGTAATCTAAAGCTTTTTACTATCAATCTTTATGTAATTTATCTTTGTTTCAAAGTGTAGTTTTCTTCTTTTTATTCAGTTTAGTCACATGATTTCTCAATTTGCAATATGTTTGCCAATTGGTTGTACAGCCAGACCTGTTTGCCATTTATTTTGCCTCATCCCTCTCAACCATACAATTTTTCAATTCTTCATCAGTCCATGGGGATTTAACAGTTTTACAGTAATTTTGTTCATGGGTGCATGCTTATTAGTAACTGGTATAAGCAATTTCATAAATGCGTCAAGTACGTCATCTGATTGCTCCTCATTACACATCACGGACCAACAAATATTCTTTATATCAACAACATAAGAATCACTACAAAACTTATTGTAAGACCTCTTATACACTATATTAGGGCCAGCCTTTGGAACTTTGGTTTTCCTAGAAATGGCAACTATATTGTGATCACTACATCCAATGGATCTGGATACTGCTTTCAAGCTAATTTCTGCAGCATTAGTAAAGATGTGATCAATACATGTTGATGATTTCATTCCTGTAGTGTTTGTAACTACCCTGGTAGGTTGATTGATAACCTTAACCGGGTTGCAGTTACTAGTTACAGTTTGAAGCTTTCTCTTGAGTGGGCAGCTTGATGAAAGTGAAGTCAATATTTAAATCACCCAGAAAATATGCATCTCTATTGATATCACACACATTATCAAGCATTTCACACGTTATCCAGATACTGACTGTCCACACTTTGTCACGATCGTCGTAAGAAGCGGACCAAAGCGCAGCGTGGTTTGAATACATTCTTCTATATTTAATGAAGAACACTTAAACAAAAACAACAAAACGAATAAGACGAACGTGACCGCTATATAAACACTGTGCAAACATGCAACATAACATAGACAATAACCCACAACCCACAATACAAAACAGGCTACCTAAATATGGTTCCCAATCAGAGACAACGCAAAACACCTGCCTCTGATTGAGAACCATATCAGGCCAAACACATAGAAATAGACAAACCAGACATACAACATAGAATGCCCACTCAGATCACACCCTGACCAAACAAAACATAAAACATACAAAGCAAACTATGGTCAGGGCGTGACACACTTGGTGGTTTATAGCAGCTTCCCACCAGAATGGGCTTTAGGTGAGGCAGATGAACCTGTGGCCATATTACTTCAACAGTATTTAACATGAGATCCTCTCTAATCTTTACAGGAATGTGGTTCTGAATAACAACAGCCGCACCTCCACCTTTGGCATTCCTGTCTTTTCTGTAGATGTTATAACCATGTATTGCTACCACTGTATCATCAAAGATATTATCTAAGTGAGTTTCAGAGATTGTCAGAATATGAATGTAATCTGTTACTAGCAAAAAATTTATTTCATGAACCTTGTTTCTTAAAGTACATATGTTAACGTGGGCTATTTTTAACACTTCTGAGATGCTTGATTGTTTTTCTTGCTTTACTGGGAAGCTTGGCAGAGGTAGACATCTTCTGGTTATTTATATTACCTCAGGGTGAGCTACACACAGTGGACTTCCTGCTAGGGGACAACACCCCAGTGCTAACAGTATAACACTGGTTCATAGGCATGTAATTACATTCAATAGCTGTAGAATGAGCAGAGGCATTCAGGGCAGTAAGAGGGACATAAATGAGGTTACTTACATTGTGTCTTCCAACGCCCCTGGAACATTATGACAACTCAGTGACACAATGGTAGGGATTAAATCAGCTGGGCTTGGGTCAAGGAAGCCAAATGATTTGAGTGGATACCATCTTCCTTATAATTCGAGCTTTGTTTCCAGAAGTTTTCAAAATTGTCAATAAGTGTTACACCCACAGTGCTGCAATAGTCTCGTAGCCAGTTATGGAAGATGAAAAGTCTGCTGAACTGTTCAATGCCACGATTTAGGGAGGGCAGAGGACCAGATATTATGAGGCGTTTGTTGGTGTCAAGTAGTGACCCAATCAGTTATTTCAAATCCATCTTCAGCTGTTCTGAGCTGCCCTTCATAGTGTCCTTCGACCCCAAATTAACCATGGCAGTATCAGCCCCCGGTGACTGACTCACAGCCACGGGAAGCAACTTGGTGATATCCTGAACTTTTGCCCCAGGAAAACACAAAGTCTTTGCCCAAAGTACAGATATATGCCTCACCATCGAACTCCCTATCACAATAGCCAGAATGATCCAGCCTCTGCTGTGTCTCGAAGCTGGTTGCAAGACCAGAGCCACATAGCTCACCTGAATAGAGGGCTGCTGAGATGCCGGCTGCATGCAGGCCACAACATCCAAAGGGACAGAGCTCTGATCCAGAGAGCACAGCCCAGTGGAGGTGTGCCACGGTAGTCCAGGCTGTGCTCAGCCAATTGATTGACTAGGTCAGGGAGAGGTACATGTTTCAAACAGACCACCATAGTCCCTGTGCCCAAGAAAGCGAAGGTAACCTGACTAAATGATTGCCGCCCGTAGCACTCGCGTCGGTAGCCATGAAGTGCTTTGAAAGGCTGGTCATGGCTCACATCAACACTATCATCCCAGAAACCCCAGAACCACTCCAATTCGCATGCCGCCCAAACAGATCCACAGATGACACAATCTCAATCGCACTCCACACTGCCCTTTCCCACCTGGACAAAAGGAACACGTATGTGAGAATGCTGTTCATTGACTACAGCTCAGTGTTCAACACCGTAGTGTCCGCAAAGCTCATCACTAAGCTAAGGGCCCTGGGACTAAACACCTCCCTCTGTTACTGGATCCTGGACGTCCTGACGTGCCGTCCCAGGTGGTAAGGGTAGGCAACAACACAACACAAAAATGTACAATGAATCTAGTCACCCAAGTCGTAGACTGTTCTCTCTTCTACCGCACAGCAAAGTCTAGGTCCAAAAGGCTCTTTAACAGCTTCTACAACCAAGCCATAAGACTACTGAACAATTAATCAAATGGCCACCTGGACTATTTAAATTGATCCCCCCCTTTGTTTGTACACTGCTGCTACTCACTGTTTATTATCTATGTATAGTCACTTTACCCCTACCTACATGTACAAATTACCTCAACTAACCTGTACCCCCGCACAATGACTCGGTACCGGTACCCCCTGTATATAACCTCATTATTGTTATGTAATTTTCTTGTGATACTTTTTTTTATTTTTTATTCTTTAGTTTATTTAGTAAATATTTTCATTAACTCTATTTCTTGAACTGCATTGTTGGTTAAGGGCTTGTAAGTAAACATTTCACGGTAAGGTCTCACCTGTTGTATTTGGTGCATGTGACAAAAAACATTTGATTTGATTTGACATCCACAGCCATAGAGGGAACACCCAAGTTCCCGACAGAAGACAGCTGGTACAGGTGCTGAAAGCGATTTGAAAGTGTTAAGTCTGGACGTGGGGAAAAAAGGCAGGCGGCGCCGAGAACAATTATTCTCCTTCTTTCTGGTTCCAACATGCATCCATTAACGCTCACCTGGAGTCCAACAATGAGCAGCCATTTTCTGGTTCAAGCTAGTAGAGGGGTGCAGTGGCGGAAATGGATCATAGTCCAGGAAGGTCCCATTATGATCTTCTTGGATGTTTTGATAGGAAGCATTTAAAGATGCCAATAGTCTCATGGAATCCTTATTCAGTTTTTTTATTTTTATTTTTTATTTCACCTTTATTTAACCAGGTAGGCTAGTTGAGAACAAGTTCTCATTTGCAACTGCGACCTGGCCAAGATAAAGCATAGCAGTGTGAACAGACAACAACACAGAGTTACACGTGGAGTAAACAATAGACAAGTCAATAACATGGTAGAAAAAAGAGAATCTATATACAATGTGTGCAAAAGGCATGAGGTAGGCAATAAATCGAATAATTACAATTTAGCAGATTAACACTGGAGTGATAAATCATCAGATGATCATGTGCAAGAAGAGATACTGGTGTGCAAAAGAGCAGAAAAGTAAATAAATAAAAGCAGTATGGGGGTGAGGTAGGTAAATTGGGTGGGTAGTTTACAGATGGACTATGTACAGCTGCAGCGATCGGTTAGCTGCTCGGATAGCAGATTTTTAAAGTTGTTGAGGGAGATAAAAGTCTCCAACTTCAGAGATTTTTGCAATTCGTTCCAGTCCCAGGCAGCAGAGGACTGGAAGGAAAGGCGTCCAAATGAGGTTTTGGCTTTAGGGATGATCAGTGAGATACACCTGCTGGAGCGCATGCTACGGGTGGGTGTAGCCATCGTGACCAGTGAACTGAGATAATGCGGCACTTTGCCTAGCATAGCCTTGTAGATGACCTGGAGCCAGTGGGTCTGACGACGAACATGTAGCGAGGGCCAGCCGACTAGGGCATACAGGTCGCAGTGGTGGGTCGTATAAGGTGCTTTAGTAACAAAACGGATGGCACTGTGATAAACTGCATCCAGTTTGCTGAGTAGAGTATTGGAAGCTATTTTGTAGATGACATCGCCGAAGTCGAGGATCGGTAGGATAGTCAGTTTTACTAGGGTAAGTTTGGCGGCGTGAGTGAAGGAGGCTTTGTTCCGGAATAGAAAGCCGACTCTAGATTTGATTTTGGATTGGAGATGTTTGATATGAGTCTGGAAGGAGAGTTTGCAGTCTAGCCAGACACCTAGGTACTTATAGATGTCCACATATTCTAGGTCGGAACCGTCCAGGGTGGTGATGCTAGTCGGGCGTGCGGGTGCAGGCAGCGAACGGTTGAAAAGCATGCATTTGGTTTTACTAGCGTTTAAGAGCAGTTGGAGGCCACGGAAGGAGTGTTGTATGGCATTGAAGCTTGTTTGGAGGTTAGATAGCACAGTGTCCAGGGAAGGGCCGGAAGTATACAGAATGGTGTCGTCTGCGTAGAGGTGGATCAGGCAATCGCCCGCAGCAAGAGCAACATCATTGATGTATACAGAGAAAAGAGTCGGCCCGAGAATTGAACCCTGTGGTACCACCATAGAGACTGCCAGAGGACCGGACAACATGCCCTCCAATTTGACACACTGAACTCTGTCTGCAAAGTAGTTGGTGAACCAGGCAAGGCAGTCATTAGAAAAACCGAGGCTATTGAGTCTGCCGATAAGAATATGGTGATTGACAGAGTCGAAAGCCTTGGCCAGGTCGATGAAGACGGCTGCACAGTAATGTCTTTTATCGATGGCAGTTATGATATCGTTTAGTACCTTGAGCGTGGCTGAGGTGCACCCGTGACCGGCTCGGAAACCGGATTGCACAGCGGAGAAGGTACGGTGGGATTCGAGATGGTCAGTGATCTGTTTGTTGACTTGGCTTTCGAAGACCTTAGCTAGGCAGGGCAGGATGGATATAGGTCTGTAACAGTTTGGGTCCAGGGTGTCTCCCCCTTTGAAGAGGGGGATGACAGCGGCAGCTTTCCAATCCTTGGGGATCTCAGATGATACGAAGGAGAGGTTGAACAGGCTGGTAATAGGGGGTGCGACAATGGCAGCGGACAGTTTCAGAAATAGGGGGCCCAGATTGTCAAGCCCAGCTGATTTGTATGGGTCCAGGTTTTCCAGCTCTTTCAGAACATCTGCTATCTGGATATGGGTAAAGGAGAAGCTGGGGAGGCTTGGGCGAGTAGCAGCGGGGGGGGCGGGGCTGTTGGCCAAGGTTGGAGTCGCCAGGTGGAAGGCATGGCCAGCCATTGAGAAATGTTTGTTGAAGTTTTCGATTATCACTGACTTATCAGTGGTGACCGTGTTATCTAGCCTCAGTGCAGTGGGCAGCTGGGAGGAGGTGCTCTTGTTTTCCATGGACTTTACAGTATCCCAGAACTTTTTGGAGTTAGAGCTACAGGATGCAAATTTCTGCTTGAAAAAGCTGGCCTTTGCTTTCCTGACTGACTGCGTGTATTGGTTCCTGACTTCCCTGAACAGTTGCATATCACGGGGGCTCTTCGATGCTATTGCAGTTCGCCACAGGATGTTTTTGTGCTGGTCGAGGGCAGTCAGGTCTGGAGTGAACCAAGGGCTATATCTGTCTACACTGCTACGCCGTTCAAGGCACTTGGTCAGATTTATTTATTTCTTAATGAAGAGTAATATTCCTTTCTTTAGCTGCATCAAGTTCAATATATTTTTCACAAATGAAGGTATCCATCAGACTTTTTCCCGTGACAACTACGGACATGTCACAGATGAATCACTTAATAGCACGGAAGTCCCCAGCAGATTCAAAGGAGTTCACTGCTGAACCGGCGCCGCCAGGGACTTAGATGCTCCCTCCATGGCCGAGGATGCCCATACCAGTGCCTCGCACAACTGTGTTGTTGTCTGTCTCTCGTTGAATGTGGAGAGCGAGAGAGAAGCGCATGGGTCGGTTGTCAGTGGCAGGTCGCCGGCTGTTCCTTGCTACGCACTGGCCCGGCTGCGTGGTAGCGTTTGGTGTAGCCTCTCAGAGCTGTGTCGGGCGTGTCCCCACTGTCTGTAGTCATGGCGGATACAAAACATACAGTTACAGCATGTACTGGCCAACAATTGGAGTCACACGCTGGAATAAGGACTTTCCTTTGGTAGTTCTATAGAGAGCGTTGTGTATCCAGGTACCATATACATGGGTGAACACTTCACGGCAGACTGTAACCATTTAACTCCGTTTGGTTTGTAGCTACAGTGGCTTGCGAAAGTATTCACCCCCTTGGCATTTTTCCTATTTTGTTGCCTTACAACCTGGAATTAAAATACATTTTTGGGGGGGTTTGAATCATTTGATTTACACAACATTGAAGATTTACCACTTTGAAGATGCAAAATATTTTTTATTGTCAAACAAACAAAAAATATAACATAAAAACTAAAACTGGAGCGTGCATGACTATTCATCCCCACAAAGACAATACTTTATAGAGCCACCTTTTGCAGCATTTACAGCTGCAAGTCTCTTGGGATATGTCTCTATAAGCTTGGCACATCTAGCCACTAGGATTTTTTTCCCATTCTTCAAGGCAAAACTGCTCCAGCTTCTTCAAGTTGGATAGGTTCCTGCTGGTGTACAGTAATCTTTAAGTCATACCACAGATTCTCAATTGGATTGAGGTCTGGGCTTTGACTAGGCCATTCCAAGACATTTAAATGTTTCCCCTTAAACCACTTGAGTGTTGCTTTAGCAGAATGCTTAGGGTTATTGTCCTGCTGGAAGGTGAACCTCCATCCCAGTCTCAAATCTCTGGAAGATTGAAACACGTTTGCTTCAAGAATTTCCCTGTATTTAGCAGAATCAATCATTCCTTCAATTCTGACTAGTTTCCCAGTCCCTGACTAGTTTCCCAGTCCCTGTGTTTGCTTATTTTTTTCTTTAAGCAATGGCCACTCTTCCGTAAAGCCCAGCTCTGTGGAGTGTACAGCTTAAAGTGGTCCTATGGACAGACACTCCAATCTCTGCTGTGGAGCTTTGCAGCTCCTTCAGGGTTATCTATGTTGCCTCTCTGATTAATGACCTCCTTGCATGGTCCATGAGTTTTGGTGGGCGGCCCTCTCTTGGCATGTTTGTTGTGGTGCCATATATATATATTTTTTAATTATGGATTTAATGGTGCTCCGTGGGATGTTCAAAGTTTTGGATATTTTTTTATGACCCAACCCTGATCTGTACTCCACAACTTTGTCCCTGACCCGTTTGGAGAGCTCCTTGGTCTTCGTGGTGCCGCTTGCTTGGTGGCGCCCCTTGCTTAGTGGTGTTGCAGACTCTGGGGCCTTTCAGAACAAGTGTATATATACTGAGATCATGTGACACTTAGATTGCACACAGGTGGACTTTATTTAATGAATTATGTGACTTATGAATGTAATTGGTTGCACCAGATCTTATTTTGGGGCTTCATGGCAAAGGGGTTGAATACATATGCACGCACCACTTTTCATTTTTAAAATTTTATTTTATTTTCTGAAACAAGTCATTCATTTCATTTCACTTCACCAATTTGGACTATTCTGTGTATGTCCATTACATGAAATCCAAAATAAAAAATCATTTAAATTACAGGTTGTAATACAGCAAAATAGGAAAAACGCCAAGGGTGGTGAATACTTTTGCAAGGCACTGTACATCTTGTTTGGCCAACATTGTGTCAAGTCACTACGGTTCACACTGAGCCTGTTATGTGCAGAATGTAGCCCATCCCTTCTTCCAACTGATCTGTTGATACCGCCTGCTGAATTCAGGGCATCAATGTTGTTGAGAAAAGTAGCAAAACTTTTGTAGTTCCCGATGGCTAACGTTATGTCTTTTTAAAACGGCACAGTAGAAAGGCCCCAGGTCAATGTGGAGGTGTTTTGATGGAGATGCTTGGATGCATATAATATATTGATGACTGTCCCGAAGTCAGTTTGGAGGTGCTTGATTATGAGACTTAGCTGCCTATGAGAAGAGGTGTGGACGTTATGGACTCCTCTGACTCTACCTAGTCCCTTTATATCCTCCCATCTTCCTCAATCCTCCTTCTTCTTCTCTCTCCATCTGAGGCTGCTATATTCTATCAGTCCCATTATTCTATTTCAGTGTATGGCTTAATTGTTCAATGAGGGGAAATGGGTTTGGTGATTTGTGCTGACATACAACATCATATGTGATATAGTCTCCTTGTTTATTTGGCTTGATTTAATGTTGTGCATGTGGTTGTGTGTCTGTGATTGTTATTTGGGTCAACTTTCGTTGTTGTGTCCTGTGCCTCTGTGTGTCTGCGTGTGTGTTTGTACGTCAGTGTGTATCTCAGATCTCTCCTGGCATGCGTCCTGTGCTCCCGCTGTCCAGACCCCTTCTGGACCTCTTCTGAGCTGGAGTACCCTCCTCCCTACCCCAGCGCCGGCCCTTGCCCCTTCATCACCCCCCTCCACGGGGCTGAGGAGATGCCCCAGGCCAACCTACCCCTCCCTAGCCCCCTGGTCACTTTGAGAGGGTCCACGATGGGTATGCGGGATGGGGTCAGTGTGGCGGGGCTCTCCTGCAGCAGCAACCCGACCCCTTTAGAGGGGATGGACATGCACCAGCTCCTCCGAACCCCTAGAAAGCGCCACAGAGCACTGAGTTTCATCAGTCCCTGCTGTATGTTGGCCTGTCTGAGAAGAAGAAGCCTGAACAGCTAAGGCTTTTGGCTGAGACTGAGAGACTCATTTATATTACAAAAGTGACACATATATATTTATATATACTTATATCAGAGGAGGCTGGTGGGGGGGGATCTATAGGAGGCTCATCGTAATGACTGGAGTGGAATAAATGGAATGGAGTCAAACATGTGGTTTCCATATGTTTGAAGTGTTTGATACCTTCCATTGATTCCATTCCAGCCATTACAATGAGCCCATCCTCCTATAGCACCTCCCACCAGCCTCCACTGATATATAATACATATATATCAGTGTAATACATTATATAATACATTGTAATGTGTTTTAATTATATTTCAGTGTTATCGACCATTACAAAAGACCGGCAATGATGGACATTGGACACATAAGGCATATTGCTGAATTGTGTGGGATTTTGGAAGCGTATTTGTAAATTTTAGATCATTTGAGATCATTTTTTAGTTTTGAGATCTTTCAGATCTTTTGGAGTCTGTTCAGGCTTTCTTGTATCATCAATATCATATAAACTCATTACAATCACTCACCAATCATTGTATGCCTCATATCATACTGTATAAAATCCTTATCAATTATTGAAGTTTATTAGACTGCTGTGTTGTCACCCACTAAAGTGAAGGTAACCCCTTATGTTATAAGTTCCACTACTCTTTTCATATCTCAAGACTGTGATTCCAGATGTAACTTTTACTCTCCTCTCTCTCCCTCTAGTCGGCAGGTTCGTGCGGCGCCAGGCCGGACCATGCTGAAGAGCACAAGTGTGAGCGGTGAGATCTACGCGTCAGAGCGTACCGACGGCAGCCAATCGGATACGGCGCTGGGCACAGTGGGCATGGGTGGCAAGAAGAGACGCTCCAGCCTCAGTGCCAGGGTGGTCTCCATCGTCTCCAACAGACGTAGTCGCAGCACGTCGCAGATCGTCGGCCCGGGTGAGTTCAAAGGTCAAAACTGACCCTCACCCAAATGAAGGAGACGCTCGGGATGGTTGTGATTTGAAAATGTGGCTCTGGTATTTTGATTTGATTTACGGTTTATATTTACAAGACGGTGGTAGACAGACATTTAACAATTGGACATTACAGACAGTAAAAATTAGACATTACGGACTATCAGCAAGTGGCCATGACATTATAGTTCTCAGCTGTTTTTAGGGTTAAGAAGGACCTGAACTACCTTATAGCACTTTCATCTGAAGAAGAGTAAAAAAACAAGAATCACTCTTGACTCTTGACCTTTTGTTTACGTTTACCGCGCACCAAAATGTCCTGATGCTGGAATTCGAATGCAACCCACAAAAAACGTGCTATAAAGAGTTTCAAAACAACATGTTTCAACTCTAGATGACACCCGCTGCGGCCAAGCGTTCAGTCAGAGAGACTCTTTCTCAGCCTGGCTGGACTCACTGTAGGGTGGGGAGAGAGAGGAAGCAGAGAGACCGAGAGAGAGATAGTTGAAAGGCTCCAACTGCACTCCCTTCCTCTTGTTTTTTTGCGCTCCTCTTTGTAGCTGACATAAAAAGCCATTATAAAGGAAACTAGGGCCTAGGGGTTCTCTCCGTGCCTCTCTCCTCTCTCCCCATTGTTATATAGTATAGCAGTACGATTGGTGTTCTGTGTGATAGTTGCCCTCTTTGCTGACAAAATCATAGAATTCATGTTTGGTTGAGAGAGCGAGAAGGTAAGGAGGACTTGTTTTTACATTTTTCAAGCTTGAATGCTTTCATATTGTTTTATGGTTGATACTGGTGATTCTTGCTGTACTACAATTCATTTAAGTTTAGCGTTCTTTGTCATGAATCTTGTTCTAGAGGCAGCTCTGCAGAGTGGTCACTAGCTGGCATAGCCATAAAGCCATAAAATCAGATTTTAAGCCTAGGTCTAAGCTTAACCCTAACCTTAACCACACTGCTAACCTTAAATTAAGACAAAAAAAACACACCAAAAAAATCATTAACATTTTGACTTTGCAGCTGGTCCGTCTAGCGGGAATCGCTCAGTTCTGCCTCCAGGGAAAGATTCATGACAATAGACATCAACCTGCGTATTATCATCATGTACTACTGTATCGTTCTTTAGGATTGACTGTACGGTATGCCATTGTCTGTATTAGGTTGGTTGTGTTGACGTGACGAGGGATGGAACCTTGAAATAACGACACGTGTTGTTCTTTCTCTCTAAACATCTCTCCAACCCATTGTTCAGCTGTGACTTGTGAAAACACAATGACAGAAAAGGATTCTTTGACTTCCCGGTTCTTTCAATTTCTCTTTTGTGTCCTTTGTCCTCTGAGATGTAACATGGTTCCCCAGCTCTGTCACTGTATCCTATCATGACGACGAGGCAGCTAGGAATACATGGCACCACACCTGGTTTTCCTCAAGAGGACCACGAAATATAGCCTTCTGGCCTAAATGTGTTCATCCTCGAGAGTTGTGTTGTTTAGCGCTGACCCAGAAAAACTAAGGCCTGGAAGATAGGACTTCAGGTCTCAGGAAGACAGTAGATTAGCCGTGCTAACTTAGCCATTAGCCTTAGCTATCCGCTACATTGTGTATATTTTCTCCTCTCCGGTACCAGAGGGGAAGGGGAAGAAGGAGAAGGGTGCATCCATCCAGAGGAGCACAGAGACGGGCATGGCTGTAGAGATGACCAGGAATATGAGTCGACAGTCCAGTAAAGAGTCCACCAACGGCACCATGAACAGCTGCAACTCTGAGGGAAAGTCAGTATCTCCAAAATACAGACTCTCTCTCTATATATATATTCATCTCTCTCTCTGTATTTCTCTCTCTCTCTCTCTCCCTCTCTCTCTCTCTCTCTCTCTCTCTCTCTCTCTCTCTCTCTCTCTCTCGCTAGCTCTCTCTGTATACTGTATGTCTCTTTCCTTTTCCTCCCTCTACCCCTCTCTCTTCGTCACTTTCTTCCTCTTTCTGTTTATGGGTACAAATGTTTTTTCCAATGTTACATGTATTGACATTCACTGTAAAGTAAACAACTCAGTAATTCAGCATTATTGCAGTAAATTCGATAGATAATATAACCTAGGACCCATAGGTTATATACGGTAATTAGTTGTATATTGACTGTGTTCTTCCTCTGTTCTAGTCTGCTTTTCGGTGGGGTGCGTCTGGGACAGCCAGGCAACCAGTTCAGCGACTTCCTGGATGGCCTGGGTCCTGCCCAGCTGGTGGGCAGACAAACGCTTGCCACACCTGCCATAGGTGAGTAAATATCCCCCGATTCTATTCTGTTTATTCATCATGTTATTGCCCTACCGTAGTTCCTCTGTGACTCTTCCCCAATTGATAACTTGATATTAAATCAGTTTCATTGATTCACATAGCTTCCTTTCTTCTGTCTCCGTATTACCTCAATAACTCAATATCCTTCTAACTTCCCTCTTGAGAAACTCAATTGCCAACTTTTCTTACTACTTCCTATTTTATGACCTTAGGTGTGTTCGAGCAGTAAGCCTAACAAAGCCGACTGTAGTCGGGGGAGGTGCATCTGTGACAGCCAAAACTCAGACACTGTAGTGGTTTTCCTACAGGAAGGCTCAGATCAACATAGCAGTGTCAACATTTACATTTACATTTAAGTCATTTAGCAGACGCTCTTATCCAGAGCGACTTACAAATTGGTGCATCTAAGATAAGAAGATATCCAGTGGAACAGCCACTTTACAATAGTGCATCTAAATCTTTTAAGGGGGGGTGTCAGAAGGATTACTTTATCCTATCCTAGGTATTCCTTAAAGAGGTGGGGTTTCAGGTGTCTCCGGAAGGTGGTGATTGACTCCGCTGTCCTGGCGTCGTGAGGGAGTTTGTTCCACCATTGGGGTGCCAGAGCAGCGAACAGTTTTGACTGGGCTGAGCGGGAACTGTACTTCCTCAGAGGTAGGGAGGCGAGCAGGCCAGAGGTGGATGAACGCAGTGCCCTTGTTTGGGTGTAGGGCCTGATCAGAGCCTGAAGGTACAGAGGTGCCGTTCCCCTCACAGCTCCGTAGGCAAGCACCATGGTCTTGTAGCGGATGCGAGCTTCAACTGGAAGCCAGTGGAGAGAGCGGAGGAGCGGGGTGACGTGAGAGAACTTGGGAAGGTTGAACACCAGACGGGCTGCGGCGTTCTGGATGAGTTGTAGGGGTTTAATGGCACAGGCAGGGAGCCCAGCCAACAGCGAGTTGCAGTAATCCAGACGGGAGATGACAAGTGCCTGGATTAGGACCTGCGCCGCTTCCTGTGTGAGGCAGGGTCGTACTCTGCGGATGTTGTAGAGCATGAACCTACAGGAACGGGCCACCGCCTTGATGTTAGTTGAGAACGACAGGGTGTTGTCCAGGATCACGCCAAGGTTCTTAGCGCTCTGGGAGGAGGACACAATGGAGTTGTCAACCGTGATGGCGAGATCATGGAACGGGCAGTCCTTCCCCGGGAGGAAGAGCAGCTCCGTCTTGCCGAGGTTCAGCTTGAGGTGGTGATCCGTCATCCACACTGATATGTCTGCCAGACATGCAGAGATGCGATTCGCCACCTGGTTATCAGAAGGGGGAAAGGAGAAGATTAATTGTGTGTCGTCTGCATAGCAATGATAGGAGAGACCATGTGAGGTTATGACAGAGCCAAGTGACTTGGTGTATAGCGAGAATAGGAGAGGGCCTAGAACAGAGCCCTGGGGGACACCAGTGGTGAGAGCACGTGGTGAGGAGACAGATTCTCGCCACGCCACCTGGTAGGAGCGACCTGTCAGGTAGGACGCAATCCAAGCGTGGGCCGCGCCGGAGATGCCCAACTCGGAGAGGGTGGAGAGGAGGATCTGATGGTTCACAGTATCAAAGGCAGCCGATAGGTCTAGAAGGATGAGAGCAGAGGAGAGAGAGTTAGCTTTAGCAGTGCGGAGCGCCTCCGTGACACAGAGAAGAGCAGTCTCAGTTGAATGACTAGTCTTGAAACCTGACTGATTTGGATCAAGAAGGTCATTCTGAGTGAGATAGCAGGAAAGCTGGCCAAGGACGGCACGTTCAAGAGTTTTGGATAGAAAAGAAAGAAGGGATACTGGTCTGTAGTTGTTGACATCGGAGGGATCGAGTGTAGGTTTTTTCAGAAGGGGTGCAACTCTCGCTCTCTTGAAGACGGAAGGGACGTAGCCAGCGGTCAAGGATGAGTTGATGAGCGAGGTGAGGTAAGGGAGAAGGTCTCCGGAAATGGTCTGGAGAAGAGAGGAGGGGATAGGGTCAAGCGGGCAGGTTGTTGGGCGGCCGGCCGTCACAAGACGCGAGATTTCATCTGGAGAGAGAGGGGAGAAAGAGGTCAGAGCACAGGGTAGGGCAGTGTGAGCAGAACCAGCGGTGTCGTTTGACTTAGCAAACGAGGATCGGATGTCGTCGACCTTCTTTTCAAAATGGTTGACGAAGTCATTTGCAGAGAGGGAGGAGGGGGGGAGGGGGAGGAGGATTCAGGAGGGAGGAGAAGGTGGCAAAGAGCTTCCTAGGGTTAGAGGCAGATGCTTGGAATTTAGAGTGGTAGAAAGTGGCTTTAGCAGCAGAGACAGAAGAGGAAAATGTAGAGAGGAGGGAGTGAAAGGATGCCAGGTCCGCAGGGAGGCGAGTTTTCCTCCATTTCCGCTCGGCTGCCCGGTGCCCTGTTCTGTGAGCTCGCAATGAGTCGTCGAGCCACGGAGCAGGAGGGGAGGACCGAGCCGGCCTGGAGGATAGGGGACATAGAGAGTCAAAGGATGCAGAAATGGAGGAGAGGAGGGTTGAGGAGGCAGAATCAGGAGATAGGTTGGAGAAGGTTTGAGCAGAGGGAAGAGATGATAGGATGGACGAAGAGAGAGTAGCGGGGGAGAGAGAGCGAAGGTTGGGACGGCGCGATACCATCCGAGTAGGGGCAGTGTGGGAAGTGTTGGATGAGAGCGAGAGGGAAAAGGATACAAGGTAGTGGTCGGAGACTAGGAGGGGAGTTGCAATGAGGTTAGTGGAAGAACAGCATCTAGTAAAGATGAGGTCAAGCGTATTGCCTGCCTTGTGAGTAGGGGGGGAGGTGAGAGGGTGAGGTCAAAAGAGGAGAGGAGTGGAAAGAAGGAGGTAGAGAGGAATGAGTCAAAGGTAGACGTGGGGAGGTTAAAGTCACCCAGAACTGTGAGAGGTGAGCCGTCCTCAGGAAAGGAGCTTATCAAGGCAACAAGCTCATTGATGAACTCTCCAAGGGAACCTGGTGGGCGATAAATGATAAGGATGTTAACATTTACATTTTACATTTAAGTCATTTAGCAGACGCTCTTATCCAGAGCGACTTACAAATTGGTGCATTCACCTTATGACATCCAGTGGAACAGCCACTTTACAATAGTGCATCTAGATCATTTTAAGGGGGGGGGGGGCAGAAGGATTGCTTTATCCTAGGTATTCCTTGAAGAGGTGGGGTTTCAGGTGTCTCCGGAAGGTGGTGATTGACTCCGCTGTCCTTGAAAGGGCTGGTAACTGTGACAGCATGGAATTCAAAGGAGGCGATAGACAGATGGGTAAGGGGAGAAAGAGAGAATGACCACTTGGGAGAGATGAGGATCCCGGTGCCACCACCCCGCTGACCAGAAGCTCTCGGGGTGTGCGAGAACACGTGGGCAGACGAGGAGAGAGCAGTAGGAGTAGCAGTGTTATCTGTGGTGATCCATGTTTCCGTCAGTGTCAAGAAGTCGAGGGACTGGAGGGAAGCATAGGCTGAGATGAACTCTGCCTTGTTGGCCGCAGATCGGCAGTTCCAGAGGCTACCGGAGACCTGGAACTCCACGTGGGTCGTGCGCGCTGGGACCACCAGGTTAGGGTGGCCGCGGCCACGCGGTGTGAAGTGTTTGTATGGTCTGTGCAGAGAGGAGAGAACAGGGATAGACAGACACATAGTTGACAGGCTACAGAAGAGGCTACGCTAATGCAAAGGAGATTGGAATGACAAGTGGACTACACGTCTCGAATGTTCAGAAAGTTAAGCTTACGTTGCAAAAATCTTATTGACTAAAATGATTAAAATGATGCAGTACTGCTGACTGGTGAAGTAGGCTAGCTAGCAGTGGCTGCGTTGTTGACTTTGTTTGAAAGTGTAGCTGGCTAGGTAACCTCGACAATTACTCTAAACTACACAACAAAGACAGCAAAGACAACTATGTAGCTAGCTAACACTACACTAATCAAGTCGTTCCGTTGTAATGTAATAGTTTCTACAGTGCTGCTATTCGGTAGAAGTCGGCTAGCTGGCTAGCTAGCAGTGTTGACTAGGTAGGAGAACGGTGGCGCGGCGGACGAGAGTAGCTGGCTAGCTAACCTCGATAGTTACTCTAAACTACACAATTATCTTAGATACAAAGACAGCAAAGACAACTATGTAGTTAGCTAACACTACACTAATCAAGTCGTTCCGTTGTAATGTAATAGTTTCTACAGTGCTGCTATTCGGTAGAAGTTGGCTAGCTGGCTAGCTAGCAGTGTTGACTAGGTAGGAGAACGGTTGACTAGGTAGGAGAACATAGCTGCTATTGTTTATAAAAACAAAATCTTTATGTTGAAATTAACTTTTCTATACCCCTCTTTATCACACACTCACAAACTGAAAACAAAACATGTGTACAATTAATTGGTTAGAGAGCGGTCTCAAATATCACTTTCATTTGTAGCTTTAGAATCGGGGTAAATTTGGTTCCTGTTTTAGGCACGTCTTTGGCCATGTTCATCAAACAAAAACACCCTAATGATTGGTTGACAAATAGTGCCTCCAACAATGCAGATGATGGCTGCATGATGCAGTTGGTGAGAAGCAACTGCAGCGACTTGAAGGCGTCTTCAACAAAAACTGCATGACCTTTGATCACATGATTTTTGGAAATGTTTATACCCATAATGCAAAACACGACGGTGACCATCACGTGATCTGCTCGAACATCCCTCTTATCTCCTACCTGTTCTGATTGGTTCAATCCAGTTCCTGTTTAGTCAACCAGAGACAAAACAGAAGGCGAGACATCAGCTGCTATCGCATTGGTGCATATAGGAAGTCGGAACTATGAAAAAATCATCTATAGTGAACGGCCTGAGTCGGACATCTTCATTTATCCACCATCTTTGGTCAACTCGTTCTACTTCTTCTTCCTCCCAGGTGATATTCAGATCGGGATGATGGACAAGAAGGGCCAGCTGGAGGTGGAGGTGATCAGAGCTCGGGGCCTTGTACAAAAGCCTGGATCCAAATCCCTCCCTGGTGAGACACTGGTGGTAGCGCCACCTAAGGGTGGAGGACTGCATTGAGACCAAATATAATTCACTGCAAAGTGCTTTTTAATCCAGGAGTAGTCTTATCTAAGGTCCATGTAATCGCCCACCTAGAGAAAACAATTCAATCGGACCATGTTTAGAACCACAATTGAGTATCCTTATCCTTATCCTTATCTTGTTTCTTTTTTTCTTTCTTTCTTTCTTTCGTCAGCTCCATACGTCAAGGTCTATCTGTTGAATAATGGAGCGTATGTAGCCAAAAAGAAAACCAAGATTGCACGGAAAACGCTCGACCCGCTGTACCAGCAAGCGCTGCAATTCGAGGAGAGCCCACAGGGTAAAGTCTTACAGGTGAGGGTCAAAGCGTGCCTTGTTTCATAAAGAAAGTTCAATCACATTTGAATTAAATAATTAAATAAATGCATCCCCTGAATAATATCAAAACCATTTTTCTATTTTAATTTCAATTTAATTTAACCTTTATTTAACCATTTAAGCTGTAAAGGTTTTAATCTTTTTTGGGGGTCTTTTTTTCTCCTTCAGGTGATCGTCTGGGGAGACTACGGACGAATGGACCACAAAAGCTTCATGGGAGTTGCACAAATCCTATTGGAGGAACTAGACTTAACGAGCACAGTGATTGGCTGGTACAAGTTGTTCCCACCCTCCTCCTTAGTGGACCCCACACTAGCCTCCCTGACTCGACGTGCTTCCCAGTCGTCATTGGACAGCTCCTCGGGCCCACCAGGCACCCGATCCTAGTGGACCAATAGGACTACAGCTACCAATCTTAATGGACCAATGGGACTATGGCTAGCCTACCGCTTTGTGAAACGAATTAACGTCACTTTAGAGATTAACGGACAAAAATTATTCTAGAACAACAACAATCAAGAAACAGAGTCACAATGATTAAAAAAAAAGCTTTGTTGAGATCTGACAATCACTCCTGGCATCGTTTAATTTGTTTGTTTGTTTTAGAGAGCGTAAGGTTTCAGTGTTCCATTCCAGTAACGAATTCGTCATCGTTTTTTCGCGGTTGTAATCTAAGAACTAGGGCTGTCGGTAATAAACAATGTTTGGTAGCTAGGTAAGGCTGTACTGGAGTCGAGCGGTAAGAAGACACTCGATTCATTGAAGAAACTAAGTAGAAATGTAAATGTGAAAGGAAGAAGGGTGGTAGTTTTTAGTCAAACCGTCAATAAACAAAGAAATGTATGTTAGCGTCGGAATGTATGGACCCAAGACAGAGGTGTCATCCTCCTTGTTCCTCAGGGGGTGCCATAATGTCCTCTCCGCAGTGGCCCCCATCCGGCCCCCAAACAGACTGCCAGCACTTCGGCCCCCAGGGCAGAGTGCTTCTGGGTGGGGTCGGTCTGGGCAAGCAGGGGTCTCCTTCTGGTGCCTAGACTTTGTGGATTCACATTACTGGTCCTTCTCTGTCAAATATCATTTTTTGTTTTCAATATGTTCACCATGGCTGGTCCAAGCCGCTCTCTCGTTTTTGTCTTTGGTACGTTTGACTATTTTTTTCTCCGTTTGTTACTTATGGCACAAAAAAATGTTTTTATGATGAGTATGAGGTTTACGATGCGTTGTCTGATGTATGCATGGAGAAGAATAAAAAGACACAAAGAAAAAATACGTCATAGAGAAAATGAAATAAAGTGTCTGCAATGAGATGCAGGGGACTGTTCAGTGACACATCTTAAGTTACGATTTTTACACATGACGATGAGATTAGTGTGGGATTACAATGTTCTTTTCTTCATTCAGTCACCTACAAAAAGTCCAACCCAGTTGTCTTTGTATAGATGTATATTAGACCTCCAAGGAGGTTGACCATTAAATATAATTATACATTTCACTTTGGACTATCACTAGGGTGTCAACAAGTCACTGTAAAAAAATACGTATCTTTGTCCACAATCACGAGAACTTTCATTTAGCTGTTTTCCTGGAATATCCTTCCCTTCATCCCAGCACATGTTTATGGGTTTTATCCGAAACTTCAGTTTACATTATTTTGAGATTCAAAAACGCAAGCACAATAAGCTTGATTTTTTTTGCGGCAAAAAGTTTAACTTTTTGGGGGGAAAAAGTGAATGAAAAAAATATAAAAAATACTGCTTGCAAATGTACATTTTTTGCTTCATTTAATTTCTTCTTTGTCTCGATTATTTGGAAAAACAAAAAACATCAGTTGCTCAAATTTCCCTTCTGCATCTTTGTGAATGTGAAAAGTAACCCATCAGATTGAACTTTCAGGACAGGAACACCAATGCTCATCCTTCGTCAGGCCCGCTGACTCCTGCCACACCAAAGGGGGCGTGGCCAGCATGACTCGGACCTGTTCCAAGCTGCATGCACATTTTGTAAAACAAAAACGATACTGGGGAAAAAAAGATTGAACTGAACTAGATATGTGTTAGTTCCACATACCGTAGGCCCGCTTGTATGTTGCATGCACTTGTACAGTTTGCTCGTACTTAAATATAAAGAGAAACCGAAGCCATTCACATCACGCGAAGACATTCGAAATGATCAGCTGCAGTCAAGTCTAGTCCACATCCTTCATTCCGGTGCTGAATGTTTCGAAACCAACTGATTACCGAGATTATGTTGATGTCTTTTTTTAAAGCTATTGAACCCGTGCTGTACTGTTGTACTAAGCAGTCCTCACCGCCCATTCTTTCAAATCTACTGTTACTGTACACATAGTTTACCTCTATGGGGCTGAGACTACATGGTTAAATATGTATAAATCAGATCAATTTATATACAAAGTATAGTTATGTTGAACATAATGATGTAATAAGATATATGGATACATATATTACACCAATTATTTAGAGTATAATGTAACGAAAGTAATTTAGGTATATTGTAAATATTTTTTCAACCAACCAAATGGTTTAGTGATATTTACGAAAGGGGCCAAGTCAGATTACGGGGACATTGTCAAGTTCCTAAAGACTACGATTGGACTTAGAAAGTCACAAAGGGACACTACTTCACTACAAGGCTTCAGGGGATAGTCCAAAATCGCCACACTTGAGTGTACTAGGGTATCAGGCCATATTATCTGCAAAAGCTGTCATCACTACACCTCTCTCTCCATGCTTTGAAACCTACAACATACGACCTATGACCCCAGCCATGTAAAACCCCATTTATAAAAACGTCATTTTTTTTTGTTTTATGTTTAGTGAGTTATTCTTTTTATTTTGTCAGTATTATTAGGAGAGAAAAAAATGCTGATTGTTTACAATTTATGTGTTCCACTGAAACAACAACTATAAAAGAAAATGATCAGATTAAAAAGTATTCACTGCAGCATTTCTTGTTTGGTATAACAGGTGTGGCTCAAATGATGTGTATGTTTTATATTTTAAAAAAAGAGTTCATTTTTATTATTTACAAATAAAAAAGAATGTGTGGAAGAATTGTCCCTCCTGCTTGCTGTTCTTGTTCCACTGTCAACCCTCTCCTCTTCAAGTCCTATTTAAAATAATTTGAAATACTTCAACTGGGCTTAATTGAGCTTGTCTGATAGAATGGAACCAATTCACAAAATTGCAAAATCCGCCCATCTGACAATCCAGGCAGGCTAAAGCAAACACTAAGGGCTGGATTCAATCCGTATCGCGGAGGTATCGCAGAAGATCCACGTAAAAATGTTACGGTCATTTCCGATTGAGCCGACATACAGTGCCTTCAGAAAGTATTCAGACCCCTTGACTTTTTCCCATTTGTTAGGTTACAGCCTTATTCTAAAATTGATGGAATATATATTTTTCCTGATCAATCTACACACAATACCACATAATGACAAAGCAAAAACAGCTTTTAAGAAATTGTTGATAATTTCAACAACAAAAAATTAAAAATTAAATATCACATTTACATAAGACCCTTCACTCAGTACTTTGTTGAAGCACCTTTGACAGCGATTATGGTCTCGGGTCTACTTGGGTATGACGCTACAAGTTTGGCACACCTGTATTTGGGGAGTTTCTCCCATTCTTCTCTACAAATCCTCTCAAGCTCTGTCAGGTTAGATGAGGAGTGTTGGTGCAGAACTATTTTCAGGTCTCTCCAGAGAAGTTTGAATGGGTTTTCACCAAGGATCTCTCTGTCCTTTGTTCCGTTGATCTTTGCCTCGATCCTGACTAGTCTCCCAGTCCTTGCCACTGAAAAACATCCCCACAGCATGATGCTGTCAACACCATGCTTCACCGTAGGGATGGTGCCAGGTTTCCTCCAGGCGTGATGCTTGACATTGAGGCCAAAGAGTTTAATCTTGGTTTCATCAGACCAGAGAATCTTGTTTCTCATGGTCTGAGAGTCTTTATTTGCCTTTTGGCAAACTCCAAGCGGGCTGTCATGTGCCTTTTACTGAGGAGTGTCATCCATCTGGCCACCCTACCATAAAGGCCTGATTGGTGGAGTGCTGCAGAGATGGCTGTCCTTCTGGAAGGTTCTCCGATCTCCACAGAGGAACTCTAGAGCTCTGTCAGAGTGACCATTAGGTTCTTGGTCACCTCCCTGACCAAAGCCCTTCTCCCCCAATTTCTCAGTTTGGCTGGGCGGCCAGCTCTAGGAAGAGTCTTGGTGATTCTAAACTTCTTCCATTTAATAATGATGGAGGCCACTGTGTTCTTGGGGGCCTTCAATGCTGCAGAAATGTGCTGGTACCCTTTCCCAGATCTGTGCCTCGACACAATCATGTCTCGGAGTTCTACGGACAATTCCTTTGACCTAATGGCTTGGTTTTTGCTCTGACATGCACTGTCAACTGTGGGACATTATATAAACAGGTGTGTGCCTTTCCAAATCATGTCCAATCAATTAAATTTACCACAGGCGGACTCCAATCAAGTTGTAGAACCATCTCAAGGATGATAAATGGAAACAGGACGCAGCTGAGCTCAATTTCGAGTCTCATAGCAAAGTTCTGAATACTTACGTCAATAAGGTTTTTCAGTTTTTTATTTGTTATAAATTTGCTACATGTGTGTAGATTGCTACAGATTTTTTTTTACCCATTTTAGATTAAGGCTGTAACGTAACAAAATGTGTAAAAAGTCAAGGGGTCTGAATACTTTCCGACAGCACTATATGCAGTGTTCACCATGAATGCAGTCTCAGCGACCGTGGGAACATTGCCTTTAATTGTCAATCGCGCTATAAAGCGTCTCTTTAGTGCTACGGATTGAATAGAGCCTTAAGTGTTTGAAAGATTTCAAATACTTTTTGACCCCATCTGCTTCCAAAACATATTCAAAGTGTATTTTCCAACCTAGATTACATAAAAGTGTATTTTGCCAGCCTAGATTGCTCTTAACCCACAATTACCTTGGTACATTATGTCAAAATGAAAATGCTCTCTAAAATAAGTTGTATCTGTTGCTATGGGTATAAGCTTATCTTCTTGCTTGCTTGTGGGAAAACTAATATTTTCTCTGGTCCCACAGACTCAACCCCGCCATGCCCTCTGTCAGTCTCCTCAGATAGGCATCTTAGCAAAGCAGCTTCACAGAACTCCCAAGGAGAGAGAGAGAGAGAGGGAGAGAGAGACAGAGACAGAGACAGAGAGAGACAGAGAGAGACAGAGAGAGACAGAGAGAGACAGAGAGAGACAGAGAGAGAGAGAGAGAGAGAGAGAGAGAGAGAGACAGAGACAGAGACAGAGAGAGACAGAGACAGAGACAGAGACAGAGACATAGAGAGAGAGAGAGAGAGGGGGAGAGAGGGAGAGAGAGAGAGAACAAGCACAGTATCAGTGTAGCTTACAAAAACAGGCCAACATTTGAATCCTACACATGAAAGTAGAAAGACCTCAGAATCAACTGAGATCGTACCAAATCCAGGACTAATGTCGTGGAGACTCCAAATTCGGACAAATTAAGCATTACAAAGACAAACATGGAAGGAATTCGCAAAAGCTAGAATTGCAAATGACCATGTCCAAATAATGTCCGTCAAATTATACCTCATTTGTGACGCACTTCCCGTTCACATTTTGACTCTGTGTCGTCTCACGGATGTCATCATTAGGACAAGTTTTATATTTGATTTTATCCACTAGGGTTGCTGAAGGTATAAAATCCTAGGAAATGTTATTTTATTGACATAAGCTGTCTTCAATCAATGTGGTTGTGCTTGAGTGTTTGGTGGTGGTGGTGGGGGGGGGTTGTCGCAAAGCCAGGGGAGGCGTAGCTCTACGAATCTTAATTGCACAAAGCTTATCATGTGGCAGGGAATACTATTTGTAGATCAGTGATTGTACACCTCACTTTGTTCAAGCTGATCCTCTTCAACTGAAAATAATGGGTCAATTAAGGGCCAGTGTCAAGGAAAGCATCCATGGAGCTATGTTGTAGCAAATTCAGGGGGTATCCCTGACCGGGACTCAAACCCAGGTCTAGCGACTATCAAGCCAACGCCTTAACCATTACAGCAAGAGGTCTGACCCTCTTAACGCGCTCGCTAGGTGTTGGCTAACGGTTGCTACCCTACTCCTTTCCTAAGGGGAATAGCGTGTCTCCCCCCTTCTCTATACCAAGTACCTACACTGATAAATGACCTTTTATTGTTGTACTACCATGGCAACACCACTAAGTCAATGTTTTAAAGAATACAAAAGGCACAAGGCTCACTCTAGTTCTGCCAGTCCCCACCCAATCAGTCGGTCCTTAATCATCTGTAACATTACAAGGAAGGGTGTCCCCTTTTCTCGCTGTTGTCTTTGGTGTGTGAGAGTTCCCTCGGAATATGAAAAGCACATTTACTTTCTCTGACCACATCTTTTTACCTAAAAAGTGAAACGCAAGTATTTTGGGGGAGAAGTGGAGTAAGTCAAATATTGGCGCAAACAAGTCTACGGAAGTTTTCAACTTTCAACTCTGCAGGACAGCTTTGACTCCGTAAAATAGTTCCTTCAAACAGTTCCTTCATCCCTGACTACGTTGGTTTCTCTCACTGAAAGGGGAAGTTGTACCAAAATGCCCTCTCGTTTGACCTCTTATAGGACACATGGCAACATGGACCCCGGAGATTTATGTTCCACATCCTCTCGTTAAGAAAGAAGAGGGCCCCCCGAAACAACATCTGCAGGCAATCTAGCCCCTCCCCCTTGTCACTGGATCAGAGCTCACGACCTCTGTGTGTGTGTGTGTGTGTGTGTGTGTGTGTGTGTGTGTGTGTGTGTGTGTGTGTGTGTGTGTGTGTGTGTGTGTGCGTGTGTGTGTGTGTGTGTGTGTGTGTGTGTGTGTGTGTGTGTGTGTGAGGACCAGAGAACATACAGTATAATACAGTCAAGATTACTTGTCTTCCAGCTTCCAGGAAGTGACCTCTTCCATTAAGGGCCAAATGATGATGATCTTTATGGTTCATCAGTAATAGAACGCACGGAGAAAAAAACGGAAATATAATCACGTTCATTATTTTCATTATGTTTGTTCTCTTTATGTCGACTTCCTCTTTTGTTCTGTGCATTGAGGGGGAAATAGTTTGGGAACAGCCCAGCTAACCTCCATTCTGCATCAAGCATCCTCCCGTTGGATTACGTGTTCAGAGGAGTGAGTAGATGTTTCCTCTAACCACTCACGCAGGGTCAGATACTTAGAATCCTCCTAAATGGAGAATGTTAAGATTCAGGTTCGGGGTTCTCTGATGTTAGATCTGTGTGCACTCTGCTTTGAGGGTTTTGAATTGTTGACATATGTTGAGTTTTCACTGCATGTACAGTACTGGGGTATATACAGCTTTAAGAACAGTCTACTGACACCTTCTTAGGAGTAAGGGGCCCTCAGAAGGCACAGGAAACTGGTGCAGCGCATATCCAAGTTGCAACGATAACTGTAGATTTAGAAAAAAAAAGGATGCATTTACAGCATACTGAGTTTCGGTTGAAATCATTTGCCAAGAAAGAATGCATTGATTGTATCGCTTAGTTTAGTTTAAATGACACAATCCACTTCCCATGCGTAATTGAAACACCATCCTACTGTGTCGTAACTGGTGCATAGTGTCTGAATTGCGGTTTTCAAGAATATAGTCAAACAAACAGCCAGAAAACAGTTTCAGTAAATTCATGTCACTTCAAAACAAGGCCGTCAAAACAAGGCCGGCTCTTTATGGCAAGATGCATCATTCACCCAAGTTTCGTCAGAATCGGCCCAGTGCTGTCTGAGATACCGCATGTGACTAACGTATGAACGTTTTAACAAACGGATGGAGACAGATCCACAGTCCCCTCGCCGAATTCTTTGTGGGGGACAATGATGGTTTCCGAGACCGTGCAATATAATTACCTACTGAGTAACTAACCAGTATTCACCAGCAGATGGTGTAGTTTTGTCAGAGGATCATCAGTGTGCGGATGGAGTTTATCTCTGTTTGCCCATCATAAACTGCAGGGACGGATTGGCCTTCTGGCATTTCTGGCAAATGCCAGATGGGCTGGTCAATTTGTAGCCGAGTGGGCCTGTCTAACTTGGGTATTTTGCACAAAATGATCATTATCTGGCTAATAATGGGGGCCTCAAGGGAATAAATGGACCGGTGTGTTAGAAATGTCAGGGCTGAGTTCTAGTCCCAGTCCGCACCTGATATACTGTATGCAATTCTGGAGAGGGTGGATTGGAAGGACAGATGCGCTAACCTCTAGTAGAGAGATCTATTTGTGTGCAGACCTGTCTATGGGTCAGAGCTATGTAGTTAGGTGACACAGACACACACACACACTCTTTGACAGGGTGCTATCGCGTACAGGCTCTCATTTTTACGACAGAGCCTGCTGTCATCCAGAGAATATCCTCCATTGTCCCCTCTCTCCTTTATGTCATTTAATTATCTTTCTACCATCAAAACGAGTGCTGTCCCTGCATGGTCAGCACTTACATACAGTATGTCCAAAAACGGCCTACATGATGACGAAACATATTGAATAAGCTCTATAGTAAGCTACATTTTTACAGACGCTGTTATCCAGAGAGACTTAAACGAGGAATTAGGGCGCCTTGCCTAGTCAGCTCAGGGATTCGAACCAGCAACCTTTCTGTTACTGGCCCAACCGCTAGGCTACTTGCCACCCGGTCTTAATGTGCTATCATGCTAACTTCATTGTGTTAGGCCTGTCAATGAGTAATTGAGTGTTGGCAAGAGCACAAACAGATCTGAGACCAGGCCACAGACAAGCATGTTCTTGTTCTGAGAAGTGCTATTGCAGTATTGAATACTACAGCGACTGCCTTTCTGCAGCGACTGCCTTTCTACAGCGACTGCCTTTCTACAGCGCTTGCGGTATAGACAAGAGGAAATGTGTGTTCACTGAATGAGAGAATAATAAGCCACATGCCACAACTTCCTCTACAGGCAACAGTTTTACAGCAAAACAACATTTTGCAGCATCAACCATTCAGTAAGAATGAACAATGGATCTGTCTGTTTTTGGTTGAACAAAATTGAACTAACCAAGTTCTCCATCCCCCCATTAATTTGTTCACTATTTCTGTTTGAAGATCAACCAAGTCTATGATTTTAGTAATTGGGAAATGTATAAGGTGTAACAACCTATCCAATGTGTGGGTTATTATACTGCGCCGTGTCTCGGGATTTTATTTCGAGCCATGTCACGTGGTCATGGTGTTAGTAGCTGCAGACAGAGAACTAAGAGAAGAGGAGAAGAGGGGATATTAATAAGTGGGAATTCTTCACATAATTATTAATAAATCCAAGACGCTCATAATGATTATTTTTGCTATAGTCTAATGTCGTTTCGGGTGGCGCGCCGGCGGGTAGAATTCAGAACGACTTTTTCATCTGTGTAAGCTACTGTAGTCTAGATATTTTATACAGATGTCATACCGCTTGCGGTTTATTTTTCCATCGAATGGAATATATTTTCACTTCTGAATGGAAAATTCATTAAGCTATAGACTAGGCCTACTTGGTAGAGCATTCAAATGCGTCTCGTACTTTTTCACTTTAGTTATTTGCATCGTTTTTGCCTAAAGGCAAATTGAGCGCCACCTGAATAAAATCGTGGTTTTCAGTGCGACTTGTGTTTCAAGCGCTCAATTGACAATGAAATATCACTCAATCACTAAGGACTCCGCGGCTAGCTGAGATAATACTACCAGTTACCAAGCACGGGGATATGCTGACTCGAAAATATCTGAAGATATGGAATTGTCATCAATACGTTGACATATGCTTCAATTGGAAACAATTCGTGTGGTGCATTCTCTTTAGCATTTAATGCGCCGTATCGGCTGGCCGCAGCCATCATCGTGCGCCTCCGCCGCGGACATTTATATTGGAAGCAACAGGCTGGGCTCATCGCGCTGGTGAGAAAGTCGCCTTTTGCCAGAGAAATCCACTTCCTGTGTGTTTATGCAAAACCATACGAGCCGAGTGCGTTCACCCGTGTCGCGCTGACTACAACTCCCCTTTAAACTACCCGGGATAGTGGTGACAATTTGTTGGAACTAGACCTCAAGACGCGCCCACTGAAGAATTGCGGTCTTAGTGCATTTCGTTTACGCGCAGGCGACACACAGCTGTGGAAAACCCGACACTGCATGTGGAGTGCTGATGGTTGACAGGGCGAAAGAGGGCGTTCAAAACACAGACGCGTTAAACAGCGTGCCTTGGCTATGGTTTCATATCTAAATCCAAGGAGCTGGAATACTTAATTTGCTGTTCATTCAGAGAGCTCCACATCTACACCTCCAAGACAGCCACACATGCCCCAGAGGACCTTTGTACATCAGCACTTCATGCCCGCCCCGGTGATGCCATGCCCCGCAACCACAGCGGAGATGAAGGCGGCACGGGGCTCTGGATGAAAACTTCTCCGGGCCACCGCGCCGAGGGCTATGACTTGAAGGATGTGGAGTCCGGCCGAAGGATGATGAACAACGCCAGTGCTGGGGACGGTTTGCTGTCGGCCTCCAGTGCTACAGGTGCCGGGGGTTCGGAGAGCCTGAGGGGAAACAAGGGAGCCCGGCTCAGCCTGCTGGGGAAGCCACTCATATACAGCGCTCAGAGCGGCCGGAGAAACGTCCGTTACCGAAGGCTGCAAAATTTACTGTACAACGTGCTGGAGAGACCACGAGCCTGGGCGTTCATCTACCATGCGTTTGTGTAAGTGAAATATTTCATACATCTATCTGCATGGTATGAAGTCTTCTTGCGCAGTTGTTTTATTCCCGCCATCGGTCAGGAGCTCGTGTGTCCACCTGTTGCGTCCACCTCGGGAAGATGCTCCTGTAGAGTTCTACCACGATAAACGTTTGGACACATTTCTTGCAAATGTATCTAATTTGAATAAGAATGGGCACATGATATCTGATGATAATGACATTATAATTTCAATAGGTTTTGGACTTTCCAAAATGCAGTCATTCTCTTTTATTTTTTTATTTTTTTTACCATATCTCTTCAAAGAAATGACAGATTAACTGAACATTTATAACAGACAATCATATGCTGCTGTTTTACTAGTGCTAGATCCTACCCATCTCCAACCCCTGGTCAATTAAGTTGATGTGGTGTATAGCCTACCAAGACTACTCAGAAGACAGCTAATTCTGAATTTCAAAACCCCCTCACACTGACTCCCACTGTTGAATTGTGCAAATTATTCAAGAGCGTTTGTGAAGTAAACATTGGACACAATGAGCGGTACAGATGCAGTGTCTACATTTGACTCAGTTTCTCACAGCAGGACAAGAATCCTGCAGCAACAGGAAATATCAATTGTTATGTGGATATTTACACTGACTGTACAAAACTTTAGGAACACCTGCCCTTTCCATGAAACAGACTGACCAGGTGAATCCAGGTGAAAGCTATGATCCCTTATTGATGTCACTTGTTAAATCTACTATTTCAATCAGTGTAGATGAAGCGATTTTATACCCTTGAGACATGGATTGTGTACGTGTGCCGTTCAGAGGTCGAATGGGCAAGACAACATATTTAAGTGTCTTTGAATGGGGTATGGTAGTAGGTGCCAGGCGCACTGGCTTGAGTGTGTCAAGAACTGCAACGCTTCCAGTTTTTTCACCCTCAACAGTTTGCCATGTGTATCAATAATGGTTCACCACCCAAAGGACATCCAGCCAACTTGACTCAACTGTGGGAAGCATTGGAATCAACATGAGCCAGCATCCCCGTGGAACACTTTCAACACCTTTTAGAGTCTATATGTGGATATGTATATTATATATACATTTTTTGTCGGGGTTGATACATTTTTCGTTAGGGCTAATCAGGACTGACATATTTATGTGGAAATTACACAAACTTTAGAAGCCGTTCAAACCTTGAATACACTACAAGTTTGCATTTCCTGCTGTGTAAGAACATTCCTGCAACAACAGGATGATCAAATTAAGATATGACATCAGTACATGATCACAAACAAACTTCTTTTGCAACAGACTACAATGTTGAGTAGGCTACAGTGATGAGAATGAGCACTATATACATTCATATGAGCACACCTTATACGAGTTCTGTGTTCCACTTCTATACGAGTTCTTTATATAGGCACTGTGTATGGGTTATTCTGCAAGTTCCTTACAGTGTTGATATTAAGCAAGTACTTTACTGTACATGATCTGCTTCTATAGGCTTACATCACTTCTATATGAGTTCAGCGTACGAGTACTTTATATGAGACTTCTGTTTGGCCCTGAGGGCCTCCAGACCAGATACAGGAAAGAGTCAATCTTCACCGTGCCTCGGTGTCTCTGTCCATCTGGTCTCCGTCAGATGGCCTCCGTTTGTTGACCAGGCGACCAGCTGCATTTGATTTCCCGCGTGTGACAGTGCTGTTATCACTGTCTGTCTCTCTGAGCCTGGCTAGAGGAAGGAAGTGTGTGTGGATGAGTGCAGGGTGCTGAGCGTGTTTTGAGAATCAACATTCTGGGGTCATAGGGGAAGATTTAGCTAGTTTGTGTTTGTGTGTTGGGGGTATCTGCAGATCAATTGTGGGGTCACAGTTCCTTGTCACTCTCTTGCATTGACATGCTGCTGATCATGTTCTTCCAAGCATGCCTCATCATTGTGCCATTGAGCCATGCAGAAGACCAGTAGGCCTATGTGTATTGTGTTTCTGATACAGTACAGTATAGATACATTATTAGACCATTCTTTCCCTACCCAATGCAATGTAAGAAATGAGAACAATATTCTTACTACCCACAAAGCATCACTGTATTATTGCTATGTGATGTCATCGTGTCTGGGGTCTTCATCGCTGGAAAGGGGTGTCCTTTTTTATGATCCCCTGAAGAGAGTGTGTCCATTTTACGTCCCCTAGTTGTTCATGTAAACTCAGCAAAAAAAAGAGACGTCCCTTTTTCAGGACCCTGTCTTTCAAAGATCATTCGTAAAAATCCAAATAACTTCACAGATCTTCATTGTATGTAACAGCTTTCGTTGGTGGAAGGAGAGGAGGACCAAAATGCAGCGTGGTACGTATCCATAATATAATTTAATCGAGAATTAATACAAAATAACAAGAGAATAAATGAAAAAACCGAAACAGTCCCGTAAGGTGCAAACACTAACACAGGAAACAACCACCCACAAAACACAATAGAAAACAGGGTACCTAAATATGGCTCCCAATCAGAGACAACAACTGACACCTGCCTCTGATTGAGAACCATACTAGGCCAAACACATAGAAATATAAATACAGAACAAAACATAGAAAAACAACATAGAATGCCCACCCCAACTCACGCCCTGACCAAACTAAAATAAAGACATAAAAAATGAACTAAGGTCAGAATTGTAAAGGGTTTAAACACTGTTTCCCATGCTTGTTCAATGAACCATAAACAATTAATGAACATGCACCTGTGGAACGGTCGTTAAGATACTAACAGCTTACAGAAGGTAGGCAATTAAGGTCACAGTTATGAAAACTTAGGACACTAAAGAGACCTTTCTACGGACTCTGAAAAACACCAAAAGAAAGATGCCCATGGTCCCTGCTCATCTGCGTGAACGTGCCTTAGGCATGCTGCAAGGAGGCATGAGGACTGCAGATGTGGCCAGGGCAATAAATTGCAATGTCCATACTGTGAGGAGCCTAAGAAAGCGCTACAGGGAGACCGGATGGACAGCTGATCGTCCTTGCAGTGGCAGACCACGTGTAACAACACCTGCACAGGATTGGTACATCCGAACATCACACCTGCGGGACAGATACAGGATGGCAACAACTGCCCGAGTTACACCAGGAATGCACAATCCCTCTATCAGTGCTCAGACTGTCCCCAATAGGCTGATAGAGGCTGGACTGATAGCTTGTAGGCCTGTTGTAAGGCAGGTCCTCACCAGACATCACCGGCAAAACCCACCATCACTGGACCAGATAGGACTGGCAAAAGTGCTCTTCACTGACGAGTCGCGGTTTTGTCTCACCAGGGGTGATGGTCAGATTCGCGTTTATTGTCGAAGGAATGAGCGTTACACCGAGGCCTGTACTCTGGAGCGGAATCGATTTAGAGGTGGAGGGTCTGTCATGGTCTGAGGCGGTGTGTCACAGTGTCATCGGACTGAGCTTGTTGTCATTGCAGGCAATCTCAACGCTGTGAGTTACAGGGAAGACATCCTCCTCCCTCATGTGGTACCCTTCCTGCAGGCTCATCCTGACATGACCCTCCAGCATGACAATGCCACCAGCCATACTGCTCGTTCTGTGCGTGATTTCCTGCAAGACAGGAATGTCAGTGTTCTGCCATGGCCAGCGAAGACCACGGATCTCAATCCCATTGAGCACGTCTGGGACCTGTTGGATCGGAGGGTGAGGGCAAGTGCCATTCCCCCCAGAAATGTCCCGAAACTTGCAGGTGCCTTGGTGGAAGAGTGGGGTAACATCTCACATCAATAACTCGCAAATATGGTACAGTCCATGAGGAGGAGATGCACTGCAGTACTTAATACAGCTGGTGGCCACACCAGAAACTGACTGTTACTTTTGATTTTGACCCCCCCTTTGCTCAGGGACACATTCAATTTCTGTTAGTCACATGTCTGTGGAACTTGTTCAGTTTATGTCTCAGTTGTTGAATCTTGTTATGTTCATACAAATATTTACACATGTTAAGTTTGCTGAAAATAATCGCAGTTGACAGTGAGAGGACGTTTCTTTTTTTGCTGAGTTCATGTGTACACACACACACACACACACACACACACACACACACACACACACACACACACACACACACACACACACACACACACACACACACACACACACACACACACACACACACACAATACATGTCCATGTTTTTAAACGTATGTAGATTGTAAAGTAATTTGTCTGTAATCTATTTTTCATCATGTGCCGCACCCCAGTAAGACTAGCTGTCTCCATTGGCGTCAGCTAATTGTGATCCTAATAAATCATACTCAGGCGACTAAGGGGGGGGGGGGGGGGGGGGGGTGTTTACATCATTACTGCATTGTCAGTTTTTTTTATTAGAGCCCATGAATCTGATAGGCCAGATTTGTTGATCGTATTCTCGACTGCAGAAGCTTGTCTCTTTGGGAGCGCATGGTTGGTTGGATCATGGCTGGGAAGTTAGTGAGGTATTTCTTTCAGCCCTGGGGAGATGAGCAAGAGTAGAGCATTAGATATGAAGGTTATCTGAGCACCTCAACCTCGCTTAACTATAGATTATGATACTGAGACTGATTGGTAATGGATTATACTGTATAGCTCCTATGATTGGTAATGGATAATGCTGTAAAGATCCTATGATTGGTAATGGATAATGCTGTATAGATCCTATGATTGGTAATGGATAATGCTGTATAGATCCTATGATTGGTAATGGATAATGCTGTATAGATCCCATGATTGGTAATGGATAATGCTGTAAAGATCCTATGATTGGTAATGGATAATGCTGTAAAGATCCTATGATTGGTAATGGATAATGCTGTAAAGATCCTATGATTGGTAATGGCTAATGCTGTAAAGATCCTATGATTGGTAATGGATAATGCTGTATAGATCTTATGATTGTTAATGGATAATGCTGTATAGATCCTATGATTGGTAATGGCTAATGCTGTAAAGATCCTATGATTGGTAATGGCTAATGCTGTAAAGATCCTATGATTGGTAATGGCTAATGCTGTAAAGATCCTATGATTGGTAATGGATAATGCTGTAAAGATCCTATGATTGGTAATGGATAATGCTGTATAGATCTTATGCTAATGCCTTCATGCTTGCCAAATCATCCGTAGTAATTGGTGCGAAGGGACAATAGACAGCCGTAATATGCAGTTGAATGGCTTATTCACTGTGTTTATAAGCTTTTAGAAATCCAATGGAACAAAATGTAGGTGATTTATTATAGATGCTATGTCTGCACTATACTGTACATAAGCATGGTCGTCTTTTTCAGCCTGAGGCCTTTCAAATCACAGTTGTTTAACAAGGCAGACAGCTGAAGGCAACCAGATTTCCTTGTCACACATGTGATCGCAATTGTCATCGGGTCATTAGCAATGTCAATACTATGATAAATGAATCAGGATATATGACATGCGTTTCATATAGTAAAAAAAAAAAGGCATTATGTAAGAACGACTGTTTATTTGGGTTGTTATTGAAGAGGGGACTTTAACCAGTCAATCCCACCTGTAAAAGCTCCAGTGACTCTTCTGAAGCTCTACTTACATGACTCACATACCTGGGGTCCTGGGTGTCTGTGTGGGTTGTGTTGGTTCATCATCTCCGTCCTAGTGATGACCTTTCCTTTAATGAACGACTTTAGAATACTCTGGGAATGAAGGAAGTGGATGTCAGAGAGGATTTACGGAGATACACATGTTTTCGCATGGCACTTTCTACGTTTCACTAATACTTTTCACAAATATTCCTCGGAGAAAGTCATAATAATTGGTCATTTGTCATTGGATTTGCCCATAATCCCTCTGCCATTTATTTTGTTCAGACATGTAAAGAAGTAATTAGTCCCCAACAATAAAAATTGGTTACAAATAAAAATCCCCAATCCCTCAATCACATTATTTTACTACAGTATGTCTAAAAACCAAGACAACCTGGCCCTGAACCAAATTGGATTCGTCTGATGATTGAGTCCAACATAACATGTTGTTTTTTTGTTTACTCCAATTCCAATGTCGCGTAATGCACTTTCGCCTGGCTATTTCAGTGAGCATTTTGATAACTCACAGAGGTTCCCCTTTGTCCCTGGCCATGCTTCCAGGCGGTACTGACTAGCACTCATCCACCTGGGTCCTTCACCTTTTCCTTGCCAAAACAGAAGGGACACGAACAGAAGACTGAAGTGCACTTTAGTCAAGGCTTCAATCTAGTAGTATCCAGATCTACACCCTCCATATTGGCATGCTCTACCTCTACGACCTTTGACTTAGCATGCATACCGTGCCATTTATATGCAAATACATCCATATCGCATGAACAACAGTGTATGGAACCCTAATACGACACGACCGCTACAAGTGTCAAGAAGAAGATCACAATTTCAAATACTAAATTCTTCCATTTTTTTATACAAGGTTTAAGATCATAAGATCATGGAAGATTAAGATCTCTGTCTCAAATACTTAATGATGATATAAGACTGCATGCAGAGACCAAGCAGGATATGCACTGTATGTATTTATCCATTTCATTTGCCCGTTTGTGAGAGGGAGAGCAGGACTGAGGACTGAGACAGTCTTTGTGCCTAGCTGACTGCATCACTGCCCGCCGGGGACTCGTTTCCCTTCTGCCTACCCCCCCTCTGGTCCCCCCCTCCCCCCAACACTCAGACACACAGTGCCGCCATTCATCTTACCTGTGGATTAATGAGATCCTATCCCTGCAAGTATGTCAGGGGCAGTAAAGCGTGGGGAAATGGATACGCACATGGAACCTTCCGCCTCGTCGGGTTCCTGCACTGGCATGCGGGACGGCTAAAGCCGGGTGTACACTACATGATTTTGGTCCCGATCTACCTGTCCCAGACAAGTTTTTGAGCACGGAGACAAAATCCTCATGTCGTTGCCTACCCGAGGCGCGCGGCTGTCACCGATGCTGGTTTAAAGTTAGCGGATCAGAGACGCAATATGAGGGCTACCGATCTCGTCTTTGAGCGGTCCCAAACCTCTCGATGTTTTCAAACATGTTTTATTTTACCGACCCCAAATCTGCAATGCTCTTGTTGTGTGAGATATGTATTGACAAGTTTTGAGAACGGTGATTAGCAGTAGCCAATGAGAGCTCGCCAGAGAAGAAGCCAGTGAGGCCAGTGACGTTGCATCACATCACCCAGAATGGGTAGACTCTCCAGCAGGAGGGATTACTACTAGTATGCGTTTGTACTTGCCTTTAACCAAAGCCAAAGCATCAAACCGTTACAGCTCTGAAGTTCACTATCGGTGTTATTCAATTCAAAATGTATTGGCTAGATATTTCAACTCTGTATGGCAAGCGTGAACGTCTGACTCACAACGTTTATGAGGCTGCTTTGAGCCACGTTAAATCTAAATACGTTAAATCTAATCACATCGTCACATCGTTGTTTTGGCGAGACAGCGTGGCATCGAGAATCATCACGACTAAGTGAAGAGTCTTCTAGTGTGTGACCTCCGTCTGTGCCACATGGTTTAGTGTGCGCACCACTACGTTGGCAAGACGGAAAAAAACTACAGGAAAGACACTTAATGTGATGTTAGGATTTTTGAAAGTCGTGTACTTTACACCTGGCTTAAAACACCAAGGGGTGCATCCCAAATGTCACCCTTTTCCCTATATAGTGCACTACTTTTGATAGGGCTCTGCCATTTGTGACGCAGCCCAACCCGCGAGGGAGGGAGTGAAGGAGCATGGAACGGTGATCCAAACTCCGTGCTCTCGGACAACGGAACACTGTTCCGAACCCAGTACATTCTAGGGTGTTTGTTCCCGAGTATCGCCAGGCTGGATGGTTGGATGAATGGTCTGTGGTGGATGTTGGATGAATGGTATAACACTGACAGTAAGCCTTCTGTGCATCACACCCCAAGGTGTTATGCAAGACTGTCTTTTTTTAATCTCTATCTATGATTGAGTTGTACAGGAAGTAAGTCATTTCCTCATGCAGAATCTATAAAAATGAAGGGTTTTTATGAAACTGAGATCAAGTAGACATAACCTTGAGCTGCTGTAAGCAATTCATCTGTCACTCTATCGGACACATCGAAATGCCACATCTTCTTCTTCCTGGAATCAACCTACGCCACTGCCATGTTGTCCTTTTCCGGCTTCTCCCGCCTCGAGCAAGCCGGCATTCATCAACACACCAATGAAGAAGACACACATCATGCACCCATACTACACTGATGCACACTGCAATGGGAATGATGGCGCCAATGCTATTCACGTTCTACGCTGTGCACTTTGTCAGTGTAATGGCCGCTTCTTCCTCTTATTTAAAGTTCATTAAAACATGGCATGCAGTACATTGTGTCACTGACTAACCAACCCAGAGCAATGTCCAATAGATTCAGTAAGTTCCCATACGCTCTCCCTTGTTTTCCCCATTGGAAGGCATGTGTAGTGTTTACTGGCTAGCTCTCTGACTCAATGGAAAAAGCATGAGTCTACACGCTCAGTCAGGCGAAGGTGAAGTAATTCAGAAGCCGCGCCGCAGAGCCAGTAAACACTGTGTCCGGCGGTGTGATTCAGTAAGAAGTGTAGATGTCGTTAAGAGAGGGGTGTCTTTTGAAAGAGGACAGAGTGTTTTGATAGTCACAAGGACCCCGCGTGACACAGAGCAGAAGCGTCAGACAGACGCGCTTGACGGCAGAGAAGACGGCGGCTGGTTGAAGCAAGGCCAGAACAGAGGTGATGACGAGAGGAAGCTTGAATAGAGACGTTGATGCAAGGAAGGAGTGTGTGTGTGTGTGCAAGGAAGCTTGTAAATGACAAGTGGTGGAAAAAGTTGACAATTGTCATACTTGAGTAAAAGTTTATAGAAAATTACTCAAGTAGAAGTAGTCACCCAGTAAAATACTACTTGAGTAAAAGTATTTTGTTTTAAATATACTTAAGTATCAAAAGTAAATGTTATTGCTAAAATATACTTAAACATATTTATTTTAGAATTTAACTAGTCAAGTCAGTTAAGAACACATTCTTATTTACATTACATTTAAGTCATTTAGCAGACGCTCTTATCCAGAGCGACTTACAAATTGGAAAGTTCATACATATTCATCCTGGTTCCCCCGTGGGAATTGAACATCTTATCAAGAGAACATCCCTGGTCATGGCGTTGCAAGCGCCATGCTCTACCAACTGAGCCACACAGGACCATTATTTACAATGACAGCCTAGGGAACAGTGGCTTAACTGCCTTGTTCAGGGGCAGAACGACAGATTTTTACCTTGTCAGTTTGGGGATTCGATCTAGCAACATTTCGGTTACTGGCCCAACACTTTAACCACTAGACTACCTGCCGCCCCATTATCAAAAAGTAAAAGTATAAATAATTTCAAATTCCTTATATTCAGCAAACCACACAGCACCGTTTTCTTGTTTTTGAAAGGTACAGATATCCAAGGGCACACTCCAGCAAGAATGTGTGTTTCGTGAGTATGCCAAATCAGAGGCAGGAGAGATGACCAGGGATGTTCTCTTGATAAGTGCGTGAATTTGACCATTTTCCTGTCCTGCTGAGCATTCAAAATGTAACGATTACTTTTGGGTTGTCAGGGAAAATGTATGGAGTAAAAAGTACATTATTTTCTTTAGGAATATAGTGAAGTAAAAGTAAAAGTTGACAAAAATAGAAATAGTAAAGTACAGATACACCAAAAAATGACTTAAATAGTACTTTAAATAATTTTGACTTAAGCACTTTACACCACTGCTTGCTTGAGACGTGTGTGTGTGTGTGTGTGTGTGTGTGTGTGTGTGTGTGTGTGTGTGTGTGTTGGGCCCAACAAGAGCACAGACGGGGGAGTATGTTAGAGCCTTCGTGCTCTGAAGACGTGTCACAGAAATGTTCTCTCCATTCATTCACCCAAGTGGCCAAATATTCATTTTGTGTGACAAAACGTTTTGACATGCTAATTATATTTAAATCATATTTAAATCTTTATATATATTTTTTTGACATGCTCCCCTTGTCCCTTGTTGACAACATTTATATTTGACTTTCTGCATAGCCTGCTTCTATATCACACAGGTTTTGATCAAGGACTCTCCTTGGACTAGGTAAGTTCAGTAGATGTCTGACACACACACAAATCATCCCAATTTGATGATTCATGAAATAAGATTATATCAGATATATCGAACTCTGTAAGACCTAACACTGAGTTGAAGATCCAGTCCCACTTCTGTAAAGAACTTACTAAGAACTTAGCTTGTTGAAAACCTGTCAGACTCTCACACGAATCATCAGACTTAGGAAATGTAATGTTATCAGATATTCCGGCCTGCATGTAGTTGTACATTGCACAAGTTCGAGCAAGTAGATCACTTCCAAAGCACTATATGCCTAAGTGAGTCACTATGAATGGGCTCCGACACACAGGTGTCTAATTTCAGTACAATGTTTGCACTGAGGGAGTTCCCACATAACTGTTTTTAGAGATGGCCTATCCGCAAACATAGAAACACACAGGGCACTTCCACATAGGCGCATTGCGGTACGTTGCTTTAGCTAACAGATAAGACTCACTCATTTACCTAAACCAATACTCAACCGTTTCCCTCCCACATGCCCTTAGGTTCGGAGAAGGCTATGCAACGTTGTGTGATCTTAATGGCACCCAGATCTCTGCTATCACAGAAGTATCTTGTTGTTTTACGTAGAGGCTGACTTTCAGTTTGCTTATGGGAGGTTTGTGTAACTGACAAGGGCACAGCCAATCATATCTGGGCATTCCACCAGTATCGGGACTCATACTGAGAAAAGGACCCCACTACCCAGCTCTTTGTCATCATCATCTCTCTGTTTTGATCATTCTTTCTTTCTTTTGCCGTTTCGATCAATGTAATTCCCCCCATCTCTCTCTCTCCTTCCCTTCTTTTCTCTCCACCTCAGTTGTGCCTCTTCTCCTCTTATCTCCCATTGTGACCAGCGCAACAACAAAAAACAAATCCCGCTCGATGACATGCCCTCCACTGCTAGTCGGGTATAACTGCAGAGATCCCCCACCACTGTCCCTCTCTCTGGGCTAAAGCCTCACTCTGCCTTTGCCAACGGGATTTCTCTGCACTACTCTCTAACCCCAAGCTAGCATTAGCGGCTAAGCATATTGACTAGCGAACTACCATAGCGAGGACACAGACATTCTGAGCAAGGAGGGAGGAATAGAGCCCTGTACGGGCATGAATTTTAAGCCTGAGCCCTACCCATGCTTGCGACATTCAGGCCTTACCCTACCCAGGCCTGATGCTGCCAAATTTAAGGCCCTGCCTGAAACCCGAAATCAGCAATAACTTCCTCCGTTAGTAAATCCATTAGCTGCTCCTCTCTGTCTGCCACTCGCCCGCACTCTGCTCATGCCTGCTTTGAGTCTGTAAATATCCATAGCAACGGCTTCTCTTGAGCTCCTCAGTGATGAGACATGAGAGAGCAGTGAGCTGTTAGCTACTTTTCCGTCACTCTAAACTCAGACAAAACGTTCTTATTTTCTCTCCTGTTTTATACGTGACGAGGTTGAAGCACTTCTGACACCATGATATGATCGTCAGATTGGACTGTACTGCGCAGCTTCAAAACATTAGTGATCAATTTAGTGATACCACAGCCCTACCCGTTCCCTGGTTAGTGATGAAAAACACCCCTACCCGCCCGAACCCCATATATAATGTCGGGCTCGGGTCGGGTAGCAGAGCTCTAGGCAGGGAGTACGTGCGTCGGGTATCTGTCCTCTCCTGGCTTTGTTGTCTTGTTAGCTGTCTCCTTTACTGTGTTGATGTTGTTTATGTTGTTAATGTTCCTCCAGCTTTAAACACAAATGGGGGAGAAATGGGCCCAGCAGATGCTAGCCTCTGAGGGAGATGGAGGGATGGAGGGGAGGCTACTTGACTTATGTGGATTTTGACGTATTTGGACAAATAACTCTATTTTTTTTAGGCTATTAATGATGTCTACTGGCAAATTGGAAAATATCCAAAATAGTACTTAAAAACTACGACGAGCTTGAGCTCCCTCTGTCCTTGGTCTGAGAGAGTGTTATGTGGATTTGGACAAATAACTTGGGATTTCAAGGAATTCTGAGAATGTGTCATAGGCCTATCCAAAATAGATCAAAGAAGCTAAGACGTTCGACCTCCTGCTTGGATTGTAAGTAAACCCAACCATCCCTCAAAACCTTCTTGAGATCCTCAAAGTGAAAAGGGCAATTTTCAGAGTGCAGTACATCATCTCCATAGCAACCATCAAGGCTGTTACTAGACGGGGTGGTAGGCTGAAGAAAATGCACACTCTAATGTCTCTCTCATCTGGCCAGTCTTCTGACCAAACAGCTAACACACTATCACCAACCGCTAGGCTAGAGCTACTCTAGTTAGCCATTGTAGACAGTTAGCCACTAGCCGTGCCCGGGTCGCCACTGCTTCCCTCTGTAGTGCTATATTTAGCGACTAAGCTAAGTGTGGACGTCCATTTCCCCCCCTTGAAGAGTCACACAGTCACTCCCCCCACCCCGACACACACACACACACACACACACACACACACACACACACACACACACACACACACACACACACACACACACACACACACACACACAGTAGAGCTATTCCGTCACTCTGGTCATTTTCACGTCACATGGGTTATGTGCACCTCGAGCTGCGTTGAAGCCGGGACCCGTTTGCCAGGGGCCCTTTGTTGGTGATTAGACGTCATCATCAGGCAGTAGCATCCTCTGCCGGGCCACACTAACAACGGAGGAGTTGGAATAGCAGTGGGGGAATCAAAACATGGTGCTGACTAATACATGGGATTCATATGTTTATGGATTTGGTTTCTCCTCTCTCTCTCTCTCTCTCTCTCTCTCTCTCCCCCTCTCCCCCTTTCTCTCTTGGATTTAATTTGATTTTAATTTGTCACACAGGTTTACTTTGGGTTAAGTATCCCTAACGGTTGCAAATTACACCCTCTTTGGGTCAAATACTTCTGTCTTGAATTACTCATAAAGGCCTACGGGCCTTTAAAATGCAGCTTAGTGGAGTCTTTACAGGGTGCCCACATAGTATTTAATGAAGCACCATCTTATCTAACGTAGGCTCTGTCAACCTTTTGATGTGGTCTGCATTATTTAAGGGAGAGCCATCCAAGGGCAGTGGGTTGTCTACATCAGTGTCCAGTTAGCTAATGGTGTTGCTGCCTGCAAGGGTCAGGCAGAGTGACGCATCCTGGAGAGAGTGGACAGCAGCAGCAGCAAGAGAGAGAAGCCAGGTTGGTCCCCTGGTAGTGGTGTCTACAGTATCTGGGGCCCTCTGACCTCCATGTGTTACCCACAAGGCCCCAAGACAGCTGGCCAAGCAGCCTGTCCACCAACACTGGTGTCCCCTCCACCTTGAGAGGGAGAGAAAGGGGGAGAGAGCAGGGATGATGGAGGGAGAGAGAGACAAAGAAAGAGAGGGAGTGGGAGAGAAAGAGCAACATAGAGGATAAGAGGAAAGAAAAGTGGAAAAGAGAGAGATGTGCTGTCTGGCTCTCTCTAGTGCCTCTAGACTGGAAGGCAGTGCTGGTCGGTGGAAACATTGCTCCGTTCTGTCTTACTACAGCATGTCAGCAGCATTACTCACAAAAAGGTGCTATCTTCCCTTTGAAAAACCCTTTTTGGTTCCAGGTAGAACGGTTTTGGGTTCCAGGTAGAACGGTTTTGGGTTCCATGTGGAACCCTTTCCACGGAGGGTTGTACATGGAACCCAAAAAGGTTCTACCTGGAACACAAGAGGGTTTTTACCTGGAACCAGGGGGACAGCGGAATAACTCTTATGGAGCCCTTTGTTCTCTGGAGTGTACGCCTCAAATGTGTTTACTAAATCTCACTTAAAAATGTGTTTACTAGACCTCATTTAAAAATGTGTTTACTAGACCTCCCTTAAAAATGTGTTTACTAAACCTCACTTAAAAATGTGTTTACTAAACATCACTTAAAAATGTGTTTACTAAACATCACTTAAAAATGTGTTTACTAAACCTCACTTAAAAATGTGTTTATTAACCTCACTTAAAAATGTGTTCACTAAACCTCACTTAAAAATGTGTTTGCTAAACATCCCTTAAAAATTTGTTTACTAAACCTCCCTTAAAAAGGTGTTTACTAGACCTCATTTAAAAATGTGTTTACTAAACCTCCCTTAAAAATGTGTTTACTAAACCTCCCTTAAAAATGTGTTTACTAAACCTCACTTAAAAATGTGTTTACTAAATCTCACTTAAAAATGTGTTTACTAGACCTCATTTAAAAATGTGTTTACTAGACCTCATTTAAAAATGTGTTTACTAGACCTTGTTTAAAAATGTGTTTACTAAACATCCCTTAAAAATGTGTTTATTAACCTCACTTAAAAATGTGTTTACTAAACCTCACTTAAAAATGTGTTTGCTAAACATCCCTTAAAAATGTGTTTGCTAAACATCCCTTAAAAATGTGTTAACTAAACCTCACTTAAAAATGTGTTTACTAAATCTCACTTAAAAATGTGCTTGCTAAACATCCCTTAAAAATGTGCTTGCTAAACATCCCTTAAAAATGTGTTTACTAAACCTCCCTTAAAAATGTGTTTGCTAAACATCCCTTAAAAATGTGTTTACTAAACCTCCCTTAAAAATGTGTTTACTAAACCTCCCTTAAAAATGTGTTTGCTAAACATCCCTTAAAAATGTGTTTACTAAACCTCCCTTAAAAATGTGTTTACTAAACCTCCCTTAAAAATGTGTTTACTTAACCTCCCTTAAAAATGTGTTTACTAGACATCCCTTAAAAATGTGTTTACTAAACCTCACTTAAAAATGTGTTTACTAAACCTCCCTTAAAAATGTGTTTACTAAACCTCCCTTAAAAATGTGTTTACTAAACCTCACTTAAAAATGTGTTTACTAAACCTCCCTTAAAAATGTGTTTACTAAATCTCACTTAAAAATGTTTTTACTAAATCTCACTTAAAAATGTGTTTACTAAACCTCACTTAAAAATGTGTAAAGAAATTGGAACTTAATCACAGTTCTTATTGGGGAGATTAATCAGGTTTCACTTTCAGTTGACGAGGATGATGAAAGTCATTCATTTTATGAGTTAAACACCAAATACTGAGGAAGTATAAAATATATATCTCCTCCTTCAGTGCCTCTTACTTCCTTTAGTTGTTTATCCTGCTGCTATTATGAGTAATCACAAGCTTAGAAGCAGCCCATTGAACATGCATATCACTGTGTGTGCGTAAGCAAGAGAAGCTTGTTTGCACAGCATGTTCTGAAATGAAAGAACTCTCTTTCTCTCTCTGTCACTGCAGGCCCTCGACCATCTCTCCTCCTTCTCCTCCCTCTCTCTTTCCTCTCCTCCTTCTCCTCCCTCTCTCTTTCCTCTCCACCCTCTCTCCTCCTTCTCCTCCCTCTCTTTTTCCTCTTCACTCTCTCGCCATGTCCACACCGCCCATTTCAACACTATTTCTTCTGCGTTCCAAAATAGCCAAACTGACATCACCAATTCCCCCACCCCATCACCACCCCCATCGAAATCGAGGTTGCTATTGGCAACTGTCCGTGACCCTAGCCAATAAAGAGAGGTTGTACACAGCGCTCCTGCTTGAGGGCATAAAAAGACTCACTGTGGGAAATGTTGAGACAGAGAGAGAGAGCGAGAGAGGGAGAGAGAAGAAGAGGTGGAACGATAGAACAACCTCTCTGAACGGGCGACCCTCCAAGGCTCGGCTCGGTGAAAACCTCCCAGCAGCCTCGGAGGCAGCTGAGAATGTTGCTTTAGCTCTCTGTCTTGATATCTCATTGGGCAACAAGATATCTATATCGAGCCTATTGGTTGGTTGCCTAGCTAGCTTACTGAATGGTGCTGCATAGCATAGGGCTTTCGCTGTATACAATATGGTTCCCCTATAAGGATTGTGGCTCACCATAGACGACTGTGTAATGTGTGAATGGAACAGTGTGAGTTTCTTACAGCTGTCTCCTTTTGGTTCTGCTTGTATCTTACCACACTTTTGGTTCGTCAAGTTACATTGACTTTTGACATTGCTGTTTCTCCTGGGGTGTATTTCAGGCCCCTCTATCAACAAGGTCAAAGTTCAACAAATGTTTAAGGCCGAGTTCTGTGAGAGTGGTCCACACTTCAGGTCAACCTTGTGTTTTTTCTCTCTACACACACACACACACACACACACACACACACACACACACACACACACACACACACACACACACACACACACACACACACACACACACACACACACATACTCATGCATGCACGAGCACGCAAACACACACACGCACACACATTGACACACATTTACACACACACACTATAACCCTCCGGTCGGACTAAACTAGTGAGACTCCACAGACCCAGCCGTAGCTTGATAATCACACACTACCCTTGCCAACCAAAATGAAACTCTTTATTTGTGTTCTTTGAAATGAGGGAAAGTTTGCTGGAAATACCACACGGGTTGGATTTGGGTTGTTAGGTTGCCATCTATCCACAGAGCTGTATGAATGGGGGTTAAGTTAGGTTGGAGAGACAGAGGAAGAGAGAGAGAGAGAGAGAGAGAGAGAGAGAGGGGAGAGAGAGAGACAAACACAAACACTGTTCACAAACACAAACACACGCCACAGAGCCCCAGGACAACAGCACAATTAGACCCAACCAAATCATGAGAAAACAAAAAGATAATGACTTGACACATTGGAAAGAATTAACAAAAAAACAGAGCAAACTAGAATGCTATTTGGCCCTAAACAGAGAGTACACAGTGGCAGAATACTTGACCACTGTGACTGACCCAAACTTAAGGAAAGCTTTGACTATGTACAGACTCAGTGAGCATAGCCTTGCTATTGAGAAAGGCAGACCTGGATCTCAAGAGAAGACAGGCTATGTGCACACTGCCCACAAAATGAGGTGGAAACTGAGCTGCACTTCCTAACCTCCTGCCCAATGTATGACCATATTAGAGACACATATTTCCCTCAGATTACACACATCCACAAAGAATTCGAAAAAAAAATCAAATTTTGATAAACTCCCATATCTACTGGGTGAAATTCCACAGTGTGCCATCACAGCAGCAAGATTTGTGACCTGTTGCCACAAGAAAAGGGCAACCAGTGAAGAACAAACACCATTGTAAATACAACCCATATTTATGCTTATTTATTTTCACTTGTGCGCTTTAACCATTTGTACATTGTTACAACACTGTATATATATAATATGACATTTGTAATGTCTTTATTGTTTTGAAACTTCTGTATGTGTAATGTTTACTGTTAATTTGTATTGTTTGTTTCACTTTTGTGTATTGTCTACCTCACTTGCTTTGGCAATGTTAACACATGTTTCCCATGCCAATAAAGCCCCTTGAATTGAATTGAATTGAGAGACAGAGGAAGAGAGATAATGAGAGAGAGGGGAGAGATCCTACACAGGCTGTTGACATGAAGTGATATACATTTCCTTTTGAAATCGTTCTACTACTCTGCTATTGCCATTTTCTCTCTGGATAGATCAGCTGTCTATCAGTGTGAGTGTCATGATGTTCTCCATCTACTCTTTATCCACGAGCTATGACTTTCCCGTCACAGTTGAAGGGTTTTGCCAATGCCATTCTCCATAGCTGTGTGTGCTCTCTGGCTTGCCCCTGCTCTCAGTAAGCACTGACTGGGACTTTGGAGATGATATGCTTTTAACTGAAAGTAACTGTGTGTGTGTGTGTGTGTGTGTGCACACGTGTGTGTGTGTTTATGTGAGAGCAGCAGCCTCATCTTGTGTGTAGTGTGTCCTGCCAGCTGGACTGTCAACCCCAATCGGCATCCAAGGGACTGCAAGGAAAGAACGGGGGAGGGACACATAAAACAGAGCTTTTAACATCCAATGGTTCACCCCATACTGGATTATTCTCCCCCTCTCTGAAGTATTATGGTTCAGTCCATTTAGCTGAAACGTCAAGACACTCAAGAATCCTTACACAGTTGTAAATCCCTCGTAATCACTTCAGCATCACAGTACACCTCATTAAACTGCCAGTTATCCTCCTAAAAGTATTCTGAAGTGTTAGAGGTCACTTCATTTAACTATCACATTTTCTAAGCATAAACAACCCATTTACCCACTCAACAATCCTCGTAACGGTGTAAATCACGGCCATGTTTAGTGTCCAGTTATTCTCCATAAACTATTCATTTGGAGCAGAATGGACCTCGGCCCAGGTTGGGCCTTATTGCTATTGTTTGCCCGTTCATGTCCGCTCACCGCATATAGCCTGGACAAGTCAACTCCTCCGTGTTCATCTTTACAAAGCGATGCTTGACCCCAGGGAAGGAAGCCAAATTTGTGTGTGTGTGTTGAGCAACTGGGCAGCGACACAGCCATCAGCTGCTTGTTTGAATAGCAGTGCCTGTGTGTGTGTGTGTGTGTGAGTGTGTGAGTGTGAGTGAGTGTGTGTGTGTGTGTGTGTGTGTGTGTGTGTGTGTGTGTGTGTGTGTGTGTGTGTGTGTGAGTGTGTGGGTGCTGGCTGAGATAGCTATACAGTAGCTCCATTGAATGGGCTCATATTATCAACTATGCTTTTAATAGGGCTGAGAGAGAGAGAGGGAGAGAGAGAAAGAGAGAGAATAGGACAGAGAGGGAGAGAGGGGGAGAGAGAGCGAGAGAGAGAGAGGGGGGGGTTGAGGGGGTGGAGAGTGTGAGGGCGGAGAGAAAGAGAAAGATAGGGAGAGAGAGAGAGAGGGGGGGGGGGGAATGAGAGGGGGATAGAGTGGAGGAGAGAGAGCGAAAGGGAGAGAGAAAGGGGGGGTGAGGGGAGAGAGAGGAGGGGGAGAGAGAGAGAGGGGGGGTAGAGAAAGGCAGAGAGAGAGGGGGGAGAGAGTGAGAGGGGGGATAGAGGGGGGAGAGGAGAGAGAGAGAGGGGGGGAGAGAGAGAGGGAGAGAGTGTCTGGTTGACTATAGTAGTATTAATGTATTGTTGTCTAATGGATAGAGCCCTGTCTGTTACGTAAACTCCATTCTAATCTATTCAAATCCCATATAGCTAGACAGTAGAGATAAAACTGCATACATAAGCATGATCCCATGACACTTTTTAAATGTATTTTATGCCTCATTGGCTATAGTGTGTAAGAGAGAAATAGACACAGTATCTCTCACGATCTCCCAATGAGAAAAACTCATTGCAATGAATAAAGAGCGCTAACCTCTTCATACTGTAATTGTAGTGTTCTGGGCTCAGGCAGAACTACCGCCACGGACTGACTGCCACTGACTGAGGTTTTTGGAAACATTTGTATTTGCACAATCCCTGGTGAGGATTGGGAAATAGAATGATTGTTCTTGGCAGTTGTTGCGGAGATGGAAAACTGATCGTCGCTATTGGTTTTTATAGGAGAATTAAAGATATTTTAATGAGAGATTGATGTATAATTTATATTTAGATATAATCCCTAAAGTATGAAGGCTTGCATATCTGTTTTCTGCCGCTCCTTGTGCTTGTAGCCGTATTGCACTGTGACATTCGAGTCTTTTAGTCTTTTATTCATAGAGTGAAATAAAATATAGACAAAGAGGACTTACACTGCAGCCAAATCCCTGTCTGACTAAGAGGTCATTTGTCACGAAGGCTCCTTAACATTCCACTCCCTGGAAATATACTCTTCGTTCAGTAGCCTGAATTTATCACTGCTGGTGTAGATGGCGAGTTATTAGGAATGCTGTTTTATGGACGTCTTACACATGATGATTTCTCACTGTGTGACTAGAACTATTGCGTGTCCGTCTGTCTGTGTGTGTGTGTGTGTGTGTGTGCGCGCGCGCTGTCCATCTGTCCGTCCTTCCGCCTGTTTCTTTCTGTCTTTCTCTCACTCTTTCCCTGTCCAACTCTCTCTAATACAGTACCTGCTACTCCTCTGCCCTACCTTGCTCCCTCACTGTTACCCTCTCTGTAAGGACATGTTCCATCCAGCCTGGCCCTCCACTGATACGTCTGTCTTCTCTGTAAGGACATGTTCCAGCCAGCCTGGCCCTTCACTGATACGTCTGTTCTCTCTGTAAGGGCATGTTCCAGCCAGCCTGGCCCTCCACTGATTTTTATTTTTATTTTTTTCACCTTTATTTAACCAGGTAGGCTAGTTGAGAACAAGTTCTCATTTGCAACTGCGACCTGGCCAAGATAAAGCATAGCAGTGTGAACAGACAACAACACAGAGTTACACATGGAGTAAACAATAAACAAGTCAATAACATGGTAGAAAAAAAAAGAGAATCTATATACAATGTGTGCAAAAGGCATGAGGTAGGCAATAAATCGAGTAATTACAATTTAGCAGATTAACACTGGAGTGATAAATCATCAGATGATCATGTGCAAGAAGAGATACTGGTGTGCAAAAGAGCAGAAAAGTAAATAAATAAAAGCAGTATGGGGTGTGAGGTAGGTAAATTGGGTGGGTAGTTTACAGATGGACTATGTACAGCTGCAGCGATCGGTTAGCTGCTCGGATAGCAGATTTTTAAAGTTGTTGAGGGAGATAAAAGTCTCCAACTTCAGAGATTTTTGCAATTCGTTCCAGTCGCAGGCAGCAGAGAACTGGAAGGAAAGGCGTCCAAATGAGGTTTTGGCTTTAGGGATGATCAGTGAGATACACCTGCTGGAGCGCGTGCTACGGGTGGGTGTAGCCATCGTGACCAGTGAACTGAGATAAGGCGGCACTTTACCTAGCATAGCCTTGTAGATGACCTGGAGCCAGTGGGTCTGACGACGAACATGTAGCGAGGGCCAGCCGACTAGGGCATACAGGTCGCAGTGGTGGGTCGTATAAGGTGCTTTAGTAACAAAACGGATGGCACTGTGATAAACTGCATCCAGTTTGCTGAGTAGAGTATTGGAAGCTATTTTGTAGATGACATCGCCAAAGTCGAGGATCGGTAGGATAGTCAGTTTTACTAGGGTAAGTTTGGCGGCGTGAGTGAAGGAGGCTTTGTTGCGGAATAGAAAGCCGACTCTAGATTTGATTTTGGATTGGAGATGTTTGATATGAGTTTGGAAGGAGAGTTTGCAGTCTAGCCAGACACCTAGGTACTTATAGATGTCCACATATTCTAGGTCGGAACCGTCCAGGGTGGTGATGCTAGTCGGGCGTGTGGGTGCAGGCAGCGAACGGTTGAAAAGCATGCATTTGGTTTTACTAGCGTTTAAGAGCAGTTGGAGGCCACGGAAGGAGTGTTGTATGGCATTGAAGCTCGTTTGGAGGTTAGATAGCACAGTGTCCAAGGAAGGGCCGGAAGTATACAGAATGGTGTCGTCTGCGTAGAGGTGGATCAGGGAATCGCCCGCAGCAAGAGCAACATCATTGATGTATACAGAGAAAAGAGTCGGCCCGAGAATTGAACCCTGTGGTACCCCCATAGAGACTGCCAGAGGACCGGACAACATGCCCTCCGATTTGACACACTGAACTCTGTCTGCAAAGTAGTTGGTGAACCAGGCAAGGCAGTCATTAGAAAAACCGAGGCTACTGAGTCTGCCGATAAGAATATGGTGATTGACAGAGTCGAAAGCCTTGGCCAGGTCGATGAAGACGGCTGCACAGTAATGTCTTTTATCGATGGCGGTTATGACATCGTTTAGTACCTTGAGCGTGGCTGAGGTGCACCCGTGACCGGCTCGGAAACCGGATTGCACAGCGGAGAAGGTACGGTGGGATTCGAGATGGTCAGTGATCTGTTTGTTGACTTGGCTTTCGAAGACCTTAGATAGGCAGGGCAGGATGGATATAGGTCTGTAACAGTTTGGGTCCAGGGTGTCTCCCCCTTTGAAGAGGGGGATGACCGCGGCAGCTTTTCAATCCTTGGGGATCTCAGATGATACGAAGGAGAGGTTGAACAGGCTGGTAATAGGGGGTGCGACAATGGCGGCGGACAGTTTCAGAAATAGGGGGTCCAGATTGTCAAGCCCAGCTGATTTGTATGGGTCCAGGTTTTCCAGCTCTTTCAGAACATCTGCTATCTGGATATGGGTAAAGGAGAAGCTGGGGAGGCTTGGGCGAGTAGCAGCGGGGGGGGGGGGGCGGGGCTGTTGGCCAAGGTTGGAGTCGCCAGGAGGAAGGCATGGCCAGCCATTGAGAAATGTTTGTTGAAGTTTTCGATTATCACGGACTTATCAGTGGTGACCGTGTTACCTAGCCTCAGTGAAGTAGGCAATTGGGAGGAGATGCTCTTGTTTTCCATGGACTTTACAGTATCCCAGAACTTTTTGGAGTTAGAGCTACAGGATGCAAATTTCTGCTTGAAAAAGCTGGCCTTTGCTTTCCTGACTGACTGCGTGTATTGGTTCCTGACTTCCCTGAACAGTTGCATATCGCGGGGGCTCTTCGATGCTATTGCAGTTCGCCACAGGATGTTTTTGTGCTGGTCGAGGGCAGTCAGGTCTGGAGTGAACCAAGGGCTATATCTGTTCTTGGTTCTGCATTTTTGAACGGAGCATGCTTGTCTAATATGGTGAGGAAGTAACTTTTAAAGAATGACCAGGCATCCTCAACTGACGGGATGAGGTCAATATCCTTCCAGGGTACCCGGGCCAGGTCGATTAGAAAGGCCTGCTCGCAGAAGTGTTTTAGGGAGCGTTTGACAGTGATGAGGGGTGGTCGTTTGGCCGCGGACCCGTGGCGGATACAGGCAATGAGGCAGTGATCGCTGAGATCTTGATTGAAGACAGCAGAGGTGTATTTGGAGGGCAAGTTGGTCAGGATAATGTCTATTAGGGTGCCCATGTTTACGGATTTAGGGTTGTACCTGGTGGGTTCCTTGATGATTTGAGTGAGATTGAGGGCATCAAGCTTAGATTGTAGGACTGCCGGGGTGTTAAGCATATCCCAGTTTAGGTCACCTAACAGAACAAACTCTGAAGCTAGATGCGAAGCGATCAATTCACAGATGGTGTCCAGGGCACAGCTGGGAGCTGAGGGGGGTCGGTAGCAGGCGGCAACAGTGAGAGACTTATTTCTGGAGAGATTAACTTTTAAAATTAGAAGTTCGAACTGTTTGGGCATAGACCTGGAAAGTATGACAGAACTTTGCAGGCTATCTCTGCAGTAGATTGCAACTCCTCCCCCTTTGGCAGTTCTATCTTGACGGAAAGTGTTATAGTTGGGTATGGAAATCTCAGAATTTTTGGTGGCCTTCCTAAGCCAGGATTCGGAAACGGCAAGGACATCAGGGTTGGCAGAGTGTGCTAAAGCGGTGAGTAAGGCAAACTTAGGGAGGAGGCTTCTGATGTTGACATGCATAAGGCCAAGGCTTTTTCGATCACAGAAGTCAACAAATGAGGGTGACTGGGGACATGCAGGGCCTGGGTTTACCTCCACATCACCCGAGGAACAGAGGAGTAGTAGGATGAGGGTGCGGCTAAAGGCTATCAAAACTGGTCGCCTAGAGCGTTGGGGACAAGGAATAAAAGGAGCAGATTTATGGGCGTGGTAGAATAGATTCTGGGCATAATGTGCAGACCAGGGTATGGTGGGGCACGGGTACAGCGGAGGTAAGCCCAGGCACTGGGTGATGATAAGAGAGGTTGTATCTCTGGACATGCTGGTCTCAATGGGTGAGGTCACCGCATGTGTGGGGGGTGGGACAAAGGAGGTATCAGAGGTACGGAGAGTGGAACTACGGGGTCCATTGCAAACCAAAACAATGATAACTAGCCTGAACAACAGTATGCAAGGCATATTGATATTTGAGAGAGACATACAATAAGGCATAAAGTGATTGCAGGTCTTGATTGGGAGAGCTAGCTAAAACAACAGGTGAGATAACAGCAGCTAGTCAGCTAACAGCAACAGCAGGTAAAAATGGCGACGACCAGGCAGACAGGGTCGGATTAACTACACACAGATCCTGAGTTAAAGCACAGAGCCGACAGATAAAACACAAATAAACGGAATGGAGTCCCGTGAATTAATGGACAGTCAAGCAGGCATCAGCTATGTAGCCGAGTGATCATAGTGTCCAGGGGGCAGCCGTAGATGGAGCAGTGAGGCCTCCACTAAGCTAGCCCGCGGCGTTTAAAGTTAGTAGCCCGGGGGGTGGTCTGCTCAGACGGAGGGGGTCTGCTCAGACGGAGGCCGGTTGAGGGCACAGCGGATGGGGTATTTGTCTGCAGACCAGACGTGGTCGTGTCGACAGAGAATCCAAGCCGGATGGCGGTGGCGAAAGAGAGGTTGTGAGTTGTAGAATTGTGTTTGCTAACTGGTGCTAGCTTCGTGATTCAGACAGCTAGTCATGGGTAGCAAGCTAGCAGAAGATGGAGGTCTGTTTTTAGCCACGCCGTGCAATTCCGTCGGTAAGATTAGTGGGGTTCCGTGTGGTAGAGGGGACCAATCCAATTGTCAAAATAGTTATAGTGGCCTAAGAAGATTGTTCGATAGACCTGTTCAGATAGCAGCCGATATGCTCAAGACAGCTAACGATTAGCGGGCCGCAGTTAGTAAGTATATGGACGTTCAGGTTACGTCGCGATGGAGGGGCCAGTTGAAATACTCCCTCGGGCAGATAACGTCGGTATCCCAGTCGTGAAGGCCCGGTGGGGCTCCGCATCGGCAGTAAAACGGGTCCGGATAGGTGATTGTAGCCCAGGAGTGGCTGATGGAACTCTTCAGCTGGCTAGCTCCGGGATAATTGGTGTTTGCTCCGGAATTGATGTTAGCCGATAGTCACTCGGATAGCAGCTAGTTAGCTGCAAGATCCAGGTGTAAATGTCCAGAGCTTGAGGAAAAATCCGGGGATATGGAGAGAAAATAGGTCTGGTATGCTCTGGTCTGAGTCGCGTTGTACAAAACTGGCAATAGTTTTCCGAGCTAAAGGATAGCTGATGAGCGCTAGCTGTGGTTAGCTGAACTACTAATGTTAGCTTGTGAGCTGGCTAACTTCTGGTTAGCTTCTGTTGTAGATTTCGGATACGAGGTGAATAATACTTTTGAGGAAGAAAAAAGGAAGAAAAAAAACCAGATCCGCACCACATTTGGTGAGGTGGGTTGCAGGAGAGTGTTTTGAAGTTGAGTTTTTAAGAAGAAAAGAATATATATATAAAAAGATATGCGAAGAAAAATATATAAAATATATATACACGGGACAAGACGAGGACAAAGGACATCTGACTGCTACGCCATCTTGGATTCGAATACATCTGTCCTCTCTGTAAGGACGTGTTCCAGCCAGCCTGGCCCTCCACTGATACGTCTGTCTTCTCTGTAAGGACATGTTCCAGCCAGCCTGGCCCTCCACTGATACGTCTGTCTTCTCTGTAAGGGCATGTTCCAGCCAGCCTGGTCCTTCACTGATACGTCTGTTCTCTCTGTAAGGGCATGTTCCAGCCAGCCTGGCCCTCCACTGATACGTCTGTCTTCTCTGTAAGGGCATGTTCCAGCCAGCCTGGTCCTTCACTGATACGTCTGTTCTCTCTGTAAGGACATGTTCCAGCCAGCCTGGCCCTTCACTGATACGTCTGCTATACGCCCCTCCACAGTCACTCCACATTAGCCTCAGCATGCTAACAGGCTAGCTAGGGCCTTGTCTGTGCCGGGGGGAAAACGGGCGCATCGGATCTGAAGAACTGGGTCGTTACTGTGGCCTAAGTGCCTTGGAATGTGCTGATGCTCTGTTTTCTAGAAGGTTCGCTCTGATCTGACACTGCCATTGTTTTCTTGTCATTTTTTCTCTCCTTCGTCCCTTTCTCCTGCTGCTTCATGTGCCTTTTATACGTGCTATGATCGGCAAAAGTGCCGAGGGGTGACATCGCTGACGCTTTTGTGACATCGTATTCGTAACTGGAGAGATTGTTAGTGTCGATCAAACAGGGGTTGTTTTTGCGTTAACCTTTGAGTGACCTAGGTAACACTTGCACCCGCAGCAATTGCGTCATCCCTTGGCCTGAGCAGCTGTTTCCTGTTTCTTCACCTGGTCCTGCTGAGTATGGTAGTTCGTCCTCTGTCCTTCCTTAACCTTCTATGACTAATAGAAGTGCCATTACGTGTTTATGAAGACTTATGTACTCCGATGCGCCCAGGTAAGTGTCTGAGTGTCTGATACTGAATATAGTTGTTCTTCTGTCTCTCGTCGACCTTCAATGACTCAGTGCCATGGCAGTTTTAAAAAGGCCGTGTCAGTGTGTCTGTCTGACTCTCAGATAATCGGTAGGTGAGTGCTTTCACACATCCGGTCCATTTTTGGAAGCACCATTTGCCTTTCAATCACTAATAAAAACATACCATCCCAATTTCATGAAGATGACCTTCGATGGCACCTACTGTGTGACTTTCTGACTATCGTGACTATGATACAGTATATTCTGTGTCTTATGCAGTACATTAACACGTCTATGCTATTTTTAGAATAACCTTGCCCTTTGAAACTAAGTCTCTAAGCAAAAAGGACTCAAACTTACAAGGTGAAAACAAAAAGGTACAACTTCCCTGGCACCCTTCATTGTCACAAATCCCACATTGGCCTACTTATAGAGACCTTTGTTGTTGTGGTGGTTTAAAGCAGGAGATTTGTCGCCAGTGGTAGTTGTTTTGAGGCTGGATTACTATGACTACTTCATAATAGGGTTCTGGGTGTTTGTCCACTTCTGCTTCATCTGTTCTGGGTGTTTGTCCACTTCTGCTTCTGTTCTGGGTGTTTGACCACTCCTGCTTCTGTTCTGGGTGTTTGTCCAGTTCTGCTTCTGTTCTGGGTGTTTGACCACTCCTGCTTCTGTTCTGGGTGTTTGACCAGTTCTGCTTCTGTTCTGGGTGTTTGTCCACTTCTGCTTCTGTTCTGGGTGTTTGTCCACTTCTGCTTCTGTTCTGGGTGTTTGTCCACTTCTGCTTCTGTTCTGGGTGTTTGTCCTCTTCTGCTTCTGTTCTGGGTGTTTGTCCAGTCCTGCTTCTGTTCTGGGTGTTTGTCCACTTCTGCTTCTGTTCTGGGTGTTTGTCCAGTTCTGCTTCTGTTCTGGGTGTTTGTCCACTCCTGCTTCGGTTCTAGGTGTTTGACCAGTTCTGCTTCTGTTCTGGGTGTTTGTCCACTTCTGCTTCTGTTCTGGGTGTTTGTCCAGTTCTGCTTCTGTTCTATGTGTTTGACCAGTTCTGCTTCTGTTCTGGGTGTTTGACCACTTCTGCTTCTGTTCTGGGTGTTTGACCACTTCTGCTTCTGTTCTGGGTGTTTGTCCACTTCTGCTTCTGTTATGGGTGTTTGTCCACTTCTGCTTCTGTTCTGGGTGTTTGACCAGTTCTGCTTCTGTTCTGGGTGTTTGTCCACTTCTGCTTCTGTTCTGGGTGTTTGTCCATTTCTGCTTCTGTTCTGGGTGTTTGTCCACTTCTGCTTCTGTTCTGGGTGTTTGTCCAGTTCTGCTTCTGTTCTGGGTGTTTGACCACTTCTGCTTCTGTTCTGGGTGTTTGTCCACTTCTGCTTCTGTTCTGGGTGTTTGTCCACTTCTGCTTCTGTTCTGGGTGTTTGTCCACTTCTGCTTCTGTTCTGGGTGTTTGTCCACTTCTGCTTCTGTTCTGGGTGTTTGTCCACTTCTGCTTCTGTTCTGGGTGTTTGTCCTCTTCTGCTTCTGTTCTGGGTGTTTGTCCAGTCCTGCTTCTGTTCTGGGTGTTTGTCCACTTCTGCTTCTGTTCTGGGTGTTTGTCCAGTTCTGCTTCTGTTCTGGGTGTTTGTCCACTCCTGCTTCGGTTCTAGGTGTTTGACCAGTTCTGCTTCTGTTCTGGGTGTTTGTCCACTTCTGCTTCTGTTCTGGGTGTTTGTCCAGTTCTGCTTCTGTTCTATGTGTTTGACCAGTTCTGCTTCTGTTCTGGGTGTTTGACCACTTCTGCTTCTGTTCTGGGTGTTTGACCACTTCTGCTTCTGTTCTGGGTGTTTGTCCACTTCTGCTTCTGTTATGGGTGTTTGTCCACTTCTGCTTCTGTTCTGGGTGTTTGACCAGTTCTGCTTCTGTTCTGGGTGTTTGTCCACTTCTGCTTCTGTTCTGGGTGTTTGTCCATTTCTGCTTCTGTTCTGGGTGTTTGTCCACTTCTGCTTCTGTTCTGGGTGTTTGTCCAGTTCTGCTTCTGTTCTGGGTGTTTGACCACTTCTGCTTCTGTTCTGGGTGTTTGTCCACTTCTGCTTCTGTTCTGGGTGTTTGTCCACTTCTGCTTCTGTTCTGGGTGTTTGTCCACTTCTGCTTCTGTTCTGGGTGTTTGTCCACTTCTGCTTCTGTTCTGGGTGTTTGTCCACTTCTGCTTCTGTTCTGGGTGTTTGTCCACTTCTGCTTCTGTTCTGGGTGTTTGACCACTTCTGCTTCTGTTCTGGGTGTTTGACCAGTTCTGCTTCTGTTCTGGGTGTTTGACCACTTCTGCTTCTGTTCTGGGTGTTTGACCAGTTCTGCTTCTGTTCTGGGTGTTTGTCCAGTTCTGCTTCTGTTCCGTGACTTTGGGAGTGTTCTTGCCAGACAGACCATTCTGACAGCTCTTGTTTCCTTGCCCCCTGTCCTTTAAGTGTGATGATTATGACTCCCTGTCACTCCCTATAAGCGGAAGTCTCTCTTAGCATCTTGTAGGGGGTGTTATATGTTAGAAGGGGATAGCTGATGAATATAGTGTGTCATCATTATTTTTCCTGGTGTCAACCCCCCTCTCTGGGTAATAACTCTGGGTAATAACTCTGGGTAATAACTCTGGGTAGCACCGATGCTGCCTCATTGTAGACTGAAACTTGAGCTTCAAAACTATTTGAAGTGTTTATATATATATCAAGACAAGTATTGCTTCAAATTTCTAATGTTAGTAATTTAATTTGTGTATCAAATTGCAGAGAGGCAAATCTTAGAGATTAAATCTTTAACCATTAGTGGAAAGTATTTCACCGGTAGATCATGTGTCTTTTTTGGCTGCTAAAGCTCTTCATGAATACAATAATATAATGACTTCTGAATGAGAATTTGTGACCTCAGCCTCATGCATACATTGAGCGACTCGATGCACAAAGTAGAAAAAAACTTTCCTTCCTCTCATCTCTCTCTCTCTCTCTCTCTCTCTCTCTCTCTCTCTCTCTCTCTCAGTGCACCTGGATGCCAGTTAATGCATGTCAAGTAGCGTCACTTCCTTCCAACTCAGCCATTCACTTCAGTCTATATAGACATCTGATCTTAGGCCTATTGTTCTGTCTGCTAGAGTCGAAGGAGAACCAGGGGCACGGGCCAGGCCTCTGACTCCCTTCAAGCCTCAGATGGTGCACTCTTCCTGGGAAGAGAACCTACGCATGCTGGGGTCACCAATTGCGCAACCAGGGAAAACCTCTTTCCTTTTCCGTCCCAGTGTTTAGCGTGACAATTACCATATGAGTTGACAAGACTGGGGACCAGGCCAGTATTTTCTCCCTAGTGCTGACAGAGTTATAACCTTCACATCAATCAAAACAACTTTCACCCCAGCAGCTGTTTTAGACTCCTAATAACTGGCAGCTGAGGACCTATCAGAGACCTAATGATGCAATATAACATATCATCTTTAATGTAATAGACTTATAGTCTTTTAAGACTTCTATAGCGTTAGCTTGGCTCGGGAGAGTAGATTTTGTGAGCTAGATTCTATGGGGATTGAAGAAGCCATTTGTGCTAGCAGGTGCCTGAAGCTTGTCACAGGAGATCTTCGTCTTGAAAGTGAAGGTTGCTTTTTTTAATACTCTGTCTTCCTCGCTCCGTGCGAGCCGCTAAAGTTTTTACAGTGGGCTAATTAAGGGCTGTAAACTTTTATATTGTTATTGCTGTTGTTCGTCCATTAGAAGTTGAGAAGTTAGTTGCAGACAGAGGAGTGGGAGAGGGAGAGTTGGGTGGCTCGTCTGGTGAGGGTGTCAAGAGTGTGTCGGGGACTATTCTCCTTCGGAGGGCTCTCTGGGATCGGAGTCATTCCGACATCTGTGAGCAGCGGAGAGAAAGAGAGAAGAAGAGAGAGAGAGAGGGCAGGGTCTTTATTATACTGTTACCTCAGTGTGAAGTGGAGTTTTTATTGACTTTCCCTAATCAAGAATGGAGACCGTGCAATGATAAAAAAAACACTCAGATGTCATTTTAATGACCCTCCCAATACTAACTAAACTGTTGTTCAGTAGCAAAACTTCAGCGGTAAAACTTCGGGTTGTACCACACTAGGGATTTTGATGTCGTCGAACCATTTTAACGCCATCCCAATAGCGTAGACGTCTGTGGTAGATATTTGGTTTGTAAAACACTCGGAATATTGACATACACAACCATTTTAAAGACCTTCCCAATAGTAGGCCTAACTGTTGCTCTGTAGCAGAACTTCAGTCTCAGTTTGTGCACAGCTCAGATCCGGCGCACGCTCCCTCTGGCTATTCGAGACGGTACATTTAACAGAGTGCCCGGGAGAGAATTCCCCTACTGTGTGATCCTGGGGAAATCAGAAATCAACATCCATTTGGGTTTTTATAGCCCTCTGTTTGACGATCTGAGCCGTGTTCTTGCCGTTGCAACATTGGCGGTGATGACCCAGGGTTCTGTTCACAGGACGAGCAGAGGCTTGAATTCTGTTTCAGACAGGGTGCGTTTGAGATTGCTCCGTTTGTTCACAATGCCTGGAGGAGGAGGAGAAATGTACTGTTTGTGTAGTGTGGCTAGATGATGACTGTATTGGCCATGACTATTTCAAGCGCATGAAATGTTATTTTTGTTCTGTAGTGTCTTGTAAGCCCATGTGAGCTGGACAACGGTAGGCGAATGACACTTAAATCAAATGTAGGCCTATTCTTCATTTTTTCACAGGACATTGTGCTCCAATAAGCTAGGAATGTACTTTGTTAATGGCCAAGGTATTTACATGTGCTCTTATCCAGAGCGACTTACAGGGAATACATTTCCATACTGGTTGCCCATGGGAACTGAACCCACAACCCCAGGGTTGCAAGTACCATACTCGACCTACTCAGACACACAGGACCATTGTGTGGTCACATGCCCGTTTAAATAAGAGCGCTAGCAGACCACAGTAATATTTTTAGCTGCACAGGGGGACAAACAAACAAATTCACAAAGCCTTTCTGGCTGGCTTTCCGACTGGTTTTCTGAGCTAGCAGGAGCTCAAAGTTAGAGACAGTGGAAATCCATTGCAGCTTAGTGTTGAGATATTTGCTTCCTGCCTCTTCAGCAGTCATATTTTCATCCGCATTGTCTTGTCTCAAGAGCTTTAACGTGGCTTAGCCTAGCTAGCCTAGCGTCGCTAGCTAGTTGACGCGGTTGTTTGAATAGTTTTCTTTTTGGAGAAGAAGAAACATTTTTGGTTGTCCTTTTTTCCTTTTTAGTTCAAAGGAATGTGGGGCAGTACCAAATATAAAATATGTGTCATAACAAAAATATTAAATAGGAAAGTCCCTTTGAACACTGAACGATTTAGGCCAATTCTAGCATCAAAGGTACCCCGTGAAGATACGAGGGGTTCATTCTGACAATTACTTTTTTAGATGGGGGACGTATATCATTTTTATTAACAGTGTGTGTGTGTGATCTGAATGTCAAAGGGCAGCTGGCTTGGGTGTGTTGGCAGAAGCACTACCCTCGCCCGTTCAACTCCACCACTACTCACTGTCATGCATTGCTGTGATTACAGTTGGACCCCATCAGCTGCTTCACACCCACACGTTCCCCGACACACATGCCTACCACCCAAACATGTGTGCAACCTGCTCAAACATGCATGGACACACCCATCCACCCACTGCCAACACCCATTCTCCTGTTATGTTGTCACTGGTCACCCGGTTGACAGTCAGATGGTCACGACAGGCAGATCACGAGGGACAGAAGCTTTCTTACTCTCCTCTTGTTTTTCCCACCTGTTCTCCCCGTCTTGAATATTACAATATGCGCCAAAACCCTTTCAGTAGTCACACGTCAGATGGTTCCAAACTGAGATGCTATAGGCTCCTCTCTTTTCCTCTACTGGTCCCCAGAACAGGCTCTGCTCAGCGGGCAGCGGTGATTCATCCTCTGTACAACCAGAACCCAAACACACACACACACACACTAAACCAGAACTCTAATTAGAAGCCTAATTAGGGGAAAATGGGATGCCAGGGAGAAAAAAGAGGGGAGGGGATGGAGGGAGGGGATGGCCGATGCATCAGATTGGCAGTGAGAGCTCAAAAATAGCCCATGACCTCGTCGTCATCTGCTCATCTGCCACCGGCGTCCACAGACCCATGTGACCCACCAGGGGACCAGATACACAGCAGCTTGGGGGGGGGGGGCTCCGAGAGCTCCAGTGGGTCCTCGTTCTCCCTCCTCGGACCGAGGGGTGTTTTACATGCCTCACCACCACAGACACACCACGACCATGACCCCATGGGTGCCCACTAGGACCGCTACTGCCTTCCAACACTTGTCCCCTCCTACATACAGCCATCGGTCAGCAATTCCAGACCCCTCGCACTCGATTTAGCCGATTTTGTCTCTCTCTCTCTCTCTGTCTCTCTCTCTCTCTACCTTTCTCTCTCTCTCTCTATCTTTCTCTCTCTCTCTCTCTTTCTCTCTCTCTCTCTCTCTCTCTCTGTCTCTCTCTCTCTCTACCTTTCTTTCTCTCTGTCTCTCTTTCTCTCTGTCTCTCTTTCTCTCTCTCTCTTTCTCTCTCTCTTTCATTCTCTCGCTCTCTCTCTCCAGTGTGACAGAAGCTCTGTCATACTGTTGCCATTATTAACATGGTAGTTAATGGACTCCTCAGGCCCCTACTCCACCAATAGGATCATCATGAAGGAATCCCAATGAAGGAATACACTGTACACTTACAGTACCATGGAATCACTGGCCACGTTAATAATGTAATAATGTAACACTGTTTACATACTGCTTTACTCATCTCATATGTATATACTGTATTCTATTCTACTGTATTTAGTCAATGCTACTCCGACATTGCTCGTCCTAATATTTATATATTTCTTAATTCCATTCTTTTACTTTTAGATGTGTGTATTATTGTGAATTGTTAGATACTACTGCTCTGTTGGAGCTCGGAACATAAGCATTTTGCTACACCCGCAATAACATCTGCTAAATCTGCAATTTGATTCGATTTGATTTGACTTATGTACAGTACAGCTGTACCTCCTGCTGATACACTTCTACAAAAATACAAGCAAGCACATGACCTGTGAGGCATCGTTATTCAGTCTTATGCCAGACGTCATCAAGCACCTCTGGGCTAGGTGAGATATAATTTACTGATGGTGGGAGATAGTCGCTTTGCATCTTCATGTGAGGAACATAACATGTTATATATGATTGGCAGAGCGGAGTGGAATTAGCCACGTTGATTCAACTATTCTCTGAGATGTTTGATCAATATTATCTTCTTGTTGCATTGAAGTATTCAAGCTGAATTTCTGTTAAGTTGACACAGTGTCATTGTTTCAAAAAACGTTTATGGAAATTGTTCAATCGTACTGTCATCACGTTTGATTTATGACTATTGTACATTTGAATAGGTTTTGCATATGCCCTCAGGAACTCCTTCAACAGTCTATACACACACACACACACACACACACACACACACACACACACAATAGTAATAGTCGACATTGAATAAAAACAAAAGCTCCAATCCTCTGCCTAGGGTCATCTGATTGTCTGTTGCCTATATATGTACACTAACCTCTGCTGTGTCCTCTTCTCAGCAGTAGCTGTCTGATCACACACACACACACACACACACACACACACACACACACACACACACACACACACACACACACACACACACACACACACACACACACACACACACACACACACACACACACACACACACAGAGACAATAGTAATAGTCGACATTGAATAAAAACAAAAACTCCGGGAGAAGCCGTTAGCAGTTTGTCACCAAACTACTCTAGCAACTCCTGTCCTGTCAGTTCCCACTCACGATTCCCAGGAATGCCATCCGGCCCACACATAAACACACGGAATGACGAACCAAAACTGTTTTTATTTTTTAATGAGCTGCTGAGAGAGAAGTCCAGTCTCTGTCATTGTGTTTTGCTGTTCTCTGTCTGTACCAGAGGTCAAATTAGCTACACAGCTAACGGGCAGTGTAAACATAGCTGTAGGCTACATGTGTTGTACGTCTATTAGTGATAGTGCGTAAAACAGGAAACACATTTGACCTGAGGTCTCTTTTTAAAATAACATTTTCACACAATCACAGCCAGTCCCTATTCATTTCTGATCTGAAACCATTGAACGTGTTGTCCAATTGAAAAAGCTACTTAGCTGGCTTTGCGCACATTTTGAATGGTATACCTGGACTCATTTGGTGTGATGGGCCTCTATGGGCTATTTGAGATATGTTGCCAACCTCTGTATAGTTGGCAATGTGATCACTGCCAGTTAAGAAACACAACAAGCCCCATAGGATTCCAGCCATTTCCTGGGGTGATTGGGTCTTGGCTTAGCTGGGATAAGGGAGACTAAGCTGGGATAAGGGAGACTAAGCTGGGATAAGGGAGACTAAGCTGGGATAAGGGAGACTAAGCTGGGATAAGGGAGACTAAGCTGGGATAAGGGAGACTAAGCTGGTGTTGTCATTGTCTTTGTTTGCCTCATGGGAGTTACATTTTTAACAGGACAAATGAGGGTGTATTGAGTGAGTGAAGGGATTAGAGAGGATTGATATTACATCAGATCTCAGCAACAGGAGGGCCACTAAGGACTGTCCCCGAAAGATGCCGTCATTGCGCTAATATAGGGAAGACATGACTGGTCCAGAACACACACATGGGGTTACATGGAAATGTACTGTGTTGGAATTAATGGCTTGAATAGACTGACTCGTTAGGACTAGGAGTTAGGAGTTTTGGCAGTGGCGAGTGTGGTTGTGTAAGGCACTGCCAACATGGGTAGCACTAGAGTCAAGGTCATTGGAGAGGCCTTTGACACACACACACACCACCACCAGCACCTTCTCGACCACATGTAAGTTACACTTCCAAACCCCAACCAAAGCAACTCAACCAAAACGACAAACCCATATCCCACTGAAAGAGGAAGACATGGGAGTTATCCTCTCCTCTTCATCATTGTCAGTCACTGTTTAAATCCACCTCCATCTGTGGTGATTTCTCCATCACGCCATTCTCCTCTCCTGTGGTCGGTATCGTTCCAGAAGATAAGGGGGTGAAATGGAAAGTGTCAGACAAAACCGACTGTTTACATCCTCGCCACTTTTGGGCGTTCTGATTGGGTGGTTATGCTAATCTAAACTCTGCTCAGGTATATTACCTCAACGTGTGTGTGTGTGTGTGTAGGCGCTCTGAGGTAACCACACACACACACACACACGCACGCGCGCGCGCACGCGCACGCGCGCACACACACACACACACACACACACACACACACACACACACACACACATACGCATGGCATCTCAAACACCACTCTATCCGCCACTCTCTATCTCTCTCTCATAGGGCCAATTAGTTAGGCTAAAACAAAGGAGACTAGGGCTCCAATGCATCACCGTGCATATTGAGTATGCATTACGCATTTGTTTGGCCTCACATCCCACACACACACACACACACACAAACACTAGACTAGCTACCGCTGGTGAGGAGGCGTCAATGAGGCCCTCTTTCACCCGCCTACAGGTCTATATTACAATGTGTGGAATGGATAGTCTATTGATATGTGTGTGTCACAGGTGAATGCAATGACGATGGTTCTCTGACTAACAATAGAAAGAATAGAATGAAAGAATAGAATGGAAAGGAACAAATGAACCGGCTGCCCCTGAAATGATTCTGCTTGTTAGCGTAACATATCGAAAGCCTCAAATATCAAATATGGACACAAAGCTATAGCTACTAATCAAGCTGTGATACTGTGGGAATTCAAAACTAAATGTGGGTGTTAAACGTGTATAGAGTGATCACACAGGCATGACAAGTATCAGTTTGTGGATACTACAGTGTGAATAGCATGTGGAGCTACCTTTGCAACTGGCTAGCCGTCTGAATGCTACCCAGACGGAATCACAATACCACAACACGCAAACAATGAAAACTCGAAAACTCATGACGCCGAATCCGCGTCAAGGTGTTTCTGACAAGCAAAATCACTTACGCCTTCGCCCCGCTTCGATTACGAGCGGCAACGTTTAAGCACACACGCCACTGTTTATTGACTGGAAATGAACAGATGAGGAAAACAATGAGTCATTCTCGCCTTGTCAATCTCACGGGGGATTATACATCTGATTGACAAACCGGGTTCACATTATGGATTAAACGCTACCCAGAACTGGGTTCAAATACCATTTGAAATCCTTTCAAAAATGTTATCTGTACTTGATTGAGCTTGCCTGGCTCAATGGACCAATAGAATAGACCCAAAACCACAAACACCGCCCATCTGGCGCTCCAATCAGGCTGGAGCAAACGCTCAAAGCATTTGAAAGATTTTGAATGGTATTTAAACCGAAGTGGGATGCTATCACCACTTAATTATATAATATTGTCATTCAGCAGTACAGCAGTGTCCTGTCAGTACTGTATGTACTATGCATGTACTATAGGCTAGACCGGAGAAGAAATGAAAGACACTTCCCTATTTTCAACTATATCCAACCCACAGGACATTGCTTGTACAGACAGGACACTGGTGTATAGTGCCTACCGGATGGTAAAAAAAAAATACTGTGACAATTTTTAATACACTCCACACTCATAGCAGGTCATTTTTACAATTTCCCTTTAATGTCTCATCAGTAGAGAAATGAAAGCCTTCATTAGTTGCTGTGAGTGAGACTTGGATAGGGTCTTGCGCATAGTGCATTGTCTCTGTAGTCAGAAAACAGTCAGACGTTCTAGGGTGTGCTCTTCAATGTATACCAGTTGTCATGGTGATGTCCTTATGACGTGGATGCCTTCAGTAGTGTTTTGTGTTGTTGCCTTTCGAGGCTAATTGGAGGACATTCTGTCAACAGAAGAACAGCCAGAGAGAAAGACCGAGAGAGACAGAAGAATAGAGAGAGAGAGAGAAACAGAGAGAGAGAAACAGAGAGATTGGGAGAAACAGAAACACAGAGAGAGAGAGACAGAATAATAGAGAGAGAAACAGGGAGAGAGAAACAGAGAGATAAATGAGAGAAACAGAGAGAGAGAAACAGAGAGAGAAATGAGAGAGAGAAAGAGAGAAACAGAGAGAGAGAAGCAGAGAGATTGGGAGAACCAGAAACACAGAGAGAGAGAGAGAGAAACAGATAGAGTGGGAGAAACTGTCACGATCGTTATAATAAGTGGACCAAAGGGCAGCATGATCTGGGTTCCACATCCTTTTATTACTAGGTGAAACTCACAGCCAAAACAAAAACAATAAATCTCAAAACGAAACGTGACGCTAACAATATTGCTAACAGGCAACTATACATAGTCAAGATCCCACAAAGCACAAAGGGGAAATGGCTGCCTAAATATGATCCCCAATCAGAGACAACGACAAACAGCTGCCTCTGATTGGGAACCATACCTGGCCAACATAGAAACATAATCACCTAGATGACCCACCCTAGTCACACCCCGACCTAACCAACATAGAGAATAAAAAGCTCTCTGTGGTCAGGGCATGACAGAAACAGAAAAACAGAGAAAGAGAGAGAAACAGATAAACAGAGAGAAAGGGAGAGAGAGAAACAGAAAGAACCAGAGAGAGTGAGAAACAGAGGAAGAGAACAACGGAGAGAGAGAGAGAAAAAGAGAGAGAGAAACAGAGAGAGAGAGAGAATTACTGAGAATCCCCAATTAATGACCAGGAGCTCTATAAGGAACTTATGGCTCTCAAATTTAAAAAAGCATGCAGACCTGACGGCATCCTAAATGAGATACTCAAACTCACTAGTGCAAAATTTCAATTGGCTATATTAAAACTGTTTAATTTGATCCTGAGTGTAGGTTATTTCCCTGACATCTGGAATCAAGGACTCATAACCGCAATCTTTAAGAACGGGGACAAATGTGTGTGAACAGTAACCTGGGGAAGGTTTTCTGTGGTACTATAAATGTTATAAAAGTTCTAAACTTCCTTAATAAGCACAATGTCTTGAGTAAAAGCCAAATTGGATTTATACCAAAACATTGCACGACTGATCAAATTTACACCCTACACACCCTGATAGATAAACATGTCCACCAAAATAATACCAAAATATACGCTTGCTTTATCGACTTCCAAAAAGCATTTGATTCTATTTGGCATACAGGACTGTTCTACAAAGTTATTGAAAGGGGTGTATGGGGTAAAACATATGACATAATTAAATCACTGTATACTGGATTCTTTAACCAGGGGTGGGGCCTTCACCAGGGTTGCAACCTGAGCCCTGCACTCTTCAAAATGTACATCAACGAATTGGCCACTATTCTAGAAAAATAGTTTAAATGCCTACTAGAGTTTAAATGCCTACTCTTCGCAGATGACCTATGCCTGCTGTCACCCACAGTACATGGCCTACAGCAGAGCCTGGACCTGCTAGAGCAGTAGTGCCAGACCTGGGCCCAGGCAGTAAACCCCCAAAATACTAAAATAATGATTTTCCAGAGAAGATCCAGATCTCAGGGAATGAGACCAAAGTTCTCAATTGGTACAAAATATATAGAGTACTGCACACACTACAATTACTTAGCTTTAAAAATAAGCTCAACTGGACACCTTAATGAGGCAGTGAATGAACTGAGAGAGAAAGCACGCAGAGCATTCTACGCCATTAAAAAACAAATTCAAATTGAAATACCTATTAACATTTGGCTAAAACTAATTGAATGTGTCATTGAACCATTTGCACTTTATGGCAGTGAGGTGTGGGGTCCACTTGCAAAACAAGATTTCACCAAATGGGACAAACACCCCATTGAAACCATGCATGCAGAGTTCTGTAAGATTCTCCTACATGTCCAGAGGAAAACTACAAACAATACATGCAGGGCCTCCCGAGTAGCCAATGGGGTGGTGCACAATTGGCCCAGCGTCGTCCGGGTTAGGGAGGGTTTGGCCGGCAGGGATATCCTTGTCTCATCGCGCACTAGCAACTCCTGTGGCGGGCCGGGCGCAGTGCACGCTGACCAGGTCGCCAGGTGTGTGGTGTTTCCTCCGACACATTGGTGTGGCTGGCTTCCGGGTTGGATGGGCATTGTGTCAAGAAGCAGTGCGGCTTGGTTGGGTTGGGTTGGGTTGTGTTTCGGGGGATGCATGGCTCTCGACCTTCGCCTCTCCCGAGTCCGTATGGGATTTGCAGCAATGAGACAAGACTAACTACTACCAATTGGGGTGAAAAAAAACAATACACGCAAGGCAGAATAAAAACTACGCAATTACATTTTGGAAACATCTAAAATACAGTGACCCCCCTCTCATATCATTACCAAGCCCTGCAATGCCAAGAGCTGAGCATAGAAAAGAGTCCCCTCATCCAGCTGGTCCTGGGGTTGAGTTCACAAACCTGTTCTACACTGAAGCCTCAGGACCAGAACATCCAATCAATCAGAATAAAGCAAATTACAACAGAATCAAAACAAAACTACATTGCTTATTGGGAAACACAAGCACAAAGCAAAATGCAGTGCTATCTGGCCCTAAATCGACAGTACACTGTGGCTAACTATTTGACCGTGGTTACTGATCAAAACCTTAGAAAAACCTTGACAAAGTACAGGCTCAGTGAGCACAGCCTTGCCATTGAGAAGGGTAGACACAGGAAAACCTGGCTCCCTGTAGAGGAAAGGCTGTGCAATCACTGCAACACAGCAGAACCTGAGACGGAGCTGCATTTCCTGACAAAATGGCAAAAATATAAAACAATTAGAGTGTCATTTCCCCAAATTTGAAACCCTTATTCAAGGTTTCAAAGACCTCTCTGATGAGAATAGGCTACCCGTCCTGTTAGGGGAGGATGCAGAGAGCTGTGGGTTGGCAGCGCACTACATTGCTGCCTGCCATAAGTTGAGGGACAGTGTCTGACAGACCAATCAACCTGCACATGTCCTCTACTGTATGCTTATTGTTATTGTTCAATGTATGGTTATTTTGACCCTTGGTTATTGTTGTTACTGTTGTCCCGTTGACAATTTTGTGTCTTATTATCTTAATATTGTAAATATCCAAAGTAAGCTTTGGCAATATGTACATTTTTACATACATTGTTATGTACATTGTTACAATATGTACATTGGAGAAACAGATAAAAAAGAGAGAAACAGAGGGAAAGAGAGAGAGAGAGAAACAGAGGGAGACAGAGAAACGGAGAGAAACAGAGGGAGAGAGAGAAATGGAGAGAGAGAGAGAAACAGAGGGAAAGAGAGAGAAATGGAGAAAGAGAGAAATGGAGAAAGAGAGAAAAACCGAGAGAGAGAGAAACAGAGGGAGAGAGAGAAACAGAGGGAGAGAGAGAAACAGAGGGAGAGAGAGAAACAGAGAGAGACAGGGGGAGAGAGAAACAGAGGGAGAGAGAGAAACAGAGAGAAACAGAGGGGGAGAGAGAAACAGAGAGAGAGAGAAACAGAGGGAAAGAGAGAGAGAAATGGAGAAAGAGAGAGAAACAGAGGGAGAGAGAGAAACAGTGGGAGAGAGAGAAACAGGGGGAGAGAGAGAAACAGAGGGAAAGAGAGAGAAATGGAGAAAGGGAGAGAGAGAGAAACAGAGGGAGAGAGAAAGAGAGAGAGAGAGAGAGAGAAAAAGAGGGAAAGAGAGAGAGAAATGGAGAAAGAGAGAGAAACAGAGGGAGAGAGAGAAACAGAGAGAGAGAGAGAAACAGAGAGAGAGAGAGAGAGAAACAGAGGGAAAGAGAGAGAAATGGAGAAAGAGAGAGAAACAGGGAGAGAGAGAGAAACAGAGGGAGAGAGAAACAGAGAGAGAGAGAGATAAACAGAGGGAGAATGGAGGAGAAGGGGAAAGGAAGCTAAAGAGGGAGTGAGAGAAAGAAGGAAGGACGTGTACATTGCCTAATGAGAGAAAGAAAGTGTTAGAAAAAGAAAGCGAGGGAGTGTGTGTGTGTGTTTGAGAGGGAGAGGGGTGGGGGTGAAAAACACAGAACCCCCTGGAGCACTCTCCACATCTGTCCATCTCTCACTAACAACACACACAATCACACACAATCACACACAAACACAGACGCACACACTCGCAAAAAACCCACTCAGACTCAGAAGTTTTCAGCACTTGCGAAAGCTGCTTCCCTCACTCATAACACATGGGATTAGCCTAAAGAACAAATAACCTTGTTTAAATGATATCAAACTGCTAGGTTAGCTTTTCACTCCACATCATTCTCAGAATTGAACAATAAACCACCGTAAACATTTATTTGACATATTTGCTATATTATATCTCCATCTCAATGATATACGGTCATTTTATTAGCCTTCATAACCACGTGAATAAACCGGGTAAGCCTGGCTAAGCCAAAGCATTTCCAAAACACAGCTCTATACAATGCAATGTGCTGTAAATCCATTTACATTATAGTTAATCAGATTGAGCAGTTTAAACTCTAGCCTTGTGGACATATTTGAGGAATATTGTTGGGCTGTGTGTGTGCATGTCTGTGTGTGTGTGCGTGCATGTGTGTATACACGTTGCTGTGTGTTCATGCATGTTTGTTATAAATCAGGTTTATGGCTGACAGTATTGGGATTGAGGCTAAGAGCTGTGTGAATGTACTGTATCTTATGAATGGGCCTATTCATTCATATTGTACTGTACAGCCCTCAAACTAAAGCTATTGCATCACAAAATCATTTGATATAAGGACACAACACATGATTGTCATCACTCAAGTGTGGGTATGATGGGGGGTCTAGATGACAGCTGATAGCAAGGGTGTGTGTGTGTGTTTGTGAAGACTTTTTTTTGTGTTTTAATAAAATGGAAAACTCATGAAGTTCAAATGGAAGTACGTTTTTCCCCTGAATGACCTGACGTCACCTGGGTGGTTACGGTTGACATGGTTACCCCAGATGTCTTTAAACGGTCTTATAATTGGATATGTGTGGATGGGTCGTCCTGAAACCTGTTGTCTGGTTGGAGGGATCCAACTGATCCAATGGTCTGCTGGGATTTAGCAAAGTTCAGCCCAATTTCAGGTGAATTTCAGACACATTACAGGCAGATTTGCTTCCGTACGTCTACTCTCCAGGGATATGATTCTCAGAGTTTCAAGGGTTTCCCTATAGCTGGTTGACTTGGCCTAGCTACTCTACTGGGAAGCCCTCGAAACTCTGGGATTCACATCCCTGGAGAGCAGACGGCGTTCCTTTGATCATGTTCCTTAGTACTGTACGTTTGAGTTTGGCTCCTCCCAGCTAGCACATAACGTTCTGAGAACCATATGCTTCTTAGAGCACGGTTGTCCTATGGTTATATTGCATACAACCTTCCCCCAACTTTATGGGAATGTGCAGGATAGTTGTTTGGCTTTGGAACATTCTCAGAACATTTAAGGAACTTGAGCAAAAAGCATTATTTTCTTGGTATTTCATTACTTTAACAGAATGTTTCCTGAAAGTTCAAACATGGTTACATTTAATTACATTTTTGATAATGTTCCAAAAACGTTTCCTCATGCTTCTATTTAAAGTCATGTTCTTAAATTCAACGTTCTTCTGTGGCAATTTCAGTACTTCAGCCAGTGGAGGCTTCTCAGAGAAGGAAGGAGAGGGCCATCCTCCTCAGGGAATTTCATAAAAATACAAATAGTGAAACATTAAAAAAGTTATATTTTTAAGATAAAACTATACTAAATATGTTCACGTCACCAAACACTGTTTTGCAATGAAGGTCTACAGTAACCTCAACAGCACTCTGTAAGGTAGCACCACGGTGTATCTTGAGGACAGCTAGTTTCTGTCCTCCTCTGGGCACATTGACTTAAATACATAACCTAGGAGGCTCACCCCCTTTCCATAGACTTGCACAGTAATTATGACAACTTCTGGAGAACGTCCTCCAACCTGTCAGAGCTCTTGCAGCATGAACTGACTTGTAGTCTACCCAATTAATTGATCAGAGAATGAATCTAGTACTGAACGCATAAGCTACAGCTAGCTAGCACTGCAGTGCATATCATTTGGTGAGTAGTTGACTTAAAGAGAGAGAAAGACAATAGTTGAACAGTTTTAAACAAATTAATTACTTTAAAAATGAAGGAGAAGCAAAAGAGAGAGAGAGAGAGCTATATTTCATTGTCTTTCACTTTCACTTAGGTAGCGAATGCAGCTAGCTAGGTAAGCCTACTCAAAAAGAGAGAGATGCTATGTTAGCTAGTTGGCTATGGCTATCAATCACTGGAACTCTTCCAAGTCAAGGAACTGTATGCTTTTGGTTTATTAATTTATTGCCACCGGTGCCCGCCGGTGTAACTGCTAAACTGCTTGCTGACTGTACACTGTACTGCATGATTGTAGCGGATTGACTATGTTGTAAACTTTCATTCATAGGCTAGGTTGTAGCAACCTCATGATGGGTACAGTACAGGGAACATTTGAGTATTCTGTGTAGTAGAAGCCTAAACCTATCGTTGTTACATTGAGCTGTGTGAATGGAATATGAATGAGAGTCCTCCAATATACAGTAATAGAAATAAGGCAATGCTCAATAAAAAAAACATCCCCGACTGCCACTGACTTCAGCATAATGTTTCTTGCAGGTTTCCTAAAGGTTCTATTTAAAAATGTAGGCCCAGTGCAGTCAAAAACCTCATTTACCTGTGTTTTATATATATTTACACACTGAGGTTGGAATAATACTGCTTGTTCCCTTTGAAATGGGTTCTGTTTGATAACATGGCATGCTAGTTACATCCTGGTTGGGCAGTGGACTTATTCCACGGACAGAAGATCATATATTCAAATCTTACTCGTGCCTAGTCACAATAAAAAAAGACATGTGTTTGCATGCTTAATGCCTAAGGAAATACATTTTATTGTGTCCTTTCTGTGCCTGGAGTTCCAAAGAGTTAAGACAAAATAAGCTAGCAGTGTTATGACAAGTCTTATTAAAAGTTTTGAGGAAGTTATTCAAATAACCAAATAACCTATAATTTCCATTCTGAGCTTGAATAAAATATCCTAGGCAAACTTTCAAGGAACCAGGGTAAAACATTCTCAGAATCTCCCTGCAATCTAAAAATGAACATTCACTGTTTCAACAGTCAGGAAACTTATGTGAAACCGAAAACAATGAATATATGATCTACTTTCTTCTATCCCGTGGAACAATCAACTTCCAAGGAACCAAATGTGCTAGTTGGGTTAGGTTTTGAGAAAATGCAGTAAGCTGCACAGTCCGCCCTATAACCTAATAAACCATCAGATCCATCCATCTTACCCTAACACAGTCAACCCTTGAAATCACATTACCAAAGGACCTGCACACTCAATTCCATAAGGGCTACTCTCTTCAGGTGCACAGGTTTCATCCCAAATGGCACCCTATTTTCTATGTAGTGCACTACTTTTGACCAGGGCCCATAGGGTGCTCGATACAGTCAATAGGGTGCCATTTGGGAAAGAGACACACTGTATCTGGACCCTGTCACTGATGCTTCCTGGTCCAGCACTTGAACACTTGAAGTGAATAGGATCAGTAGTGCGTTGAGACGAAAACAGACGCCATGTTTTACTCGTGTGCTTTGTCTTTCATCTGACGTGATGAAACCACTGGGTCACAACCACATAGTTATGACAGTTATTTCTACAAAGACATTTGTCCAGGTGTTTTATCTTGACTAGGGTTTGGTAACTTTCCCAATATTCCCCGGTTTTCAAGAAATCCTGGTTGTAAGATTCCTTCTCTCCATCACCTTGGTTGAACTTCTCCTGACCTTGGTTTCATGCATGTTAACATTAGAAGCCTCCTCCCTAAGTTTGTTTTATTCACTGCCCTAGCACACTCCGCCAACCCGGATATCCTAGCCGTGTCTGAATCATGGCTCAGGAAGACTACCAAAAACCCTGAAATTTCCATCCCCAAAAAAACCCTGAAATTTCCATCCCATTTTCCGACAAGATAGAACTGCCAAAGGGGGCGGAGTTGCAATCCACTGCAGAGATAGCCTGCAGAGTTCTGTCTTACTATCCAGGTCTGTACCCAAACAATTCGAGCTTCAACTTTTAAAAATCCACCTTTCCAGAAACAAGTCTCTCACCGTTGCCACTTGCTACAGACCACCCTCTGCCCCCAGCTGTGCCCTGGACACTATATGTGAACTGATTGCCCCCCATCTATCTTCAGAGCATGTGCTGTTAGGTGACCTAAACTGGGACATGCTTAACACCCAGGCCATCCTACAATCTAAGCTTGAGGCCCTCAATCTCACACAAATTATCAATGAACCTACCAGGTATAACCCCAAATCTGTAAACACGGGCACCCTCATAGATATCATCCTAACCAACTTGCCCTCCAAATACACTTCTGCTGTTTTCAACCAAGATCTCAGCGATCAATGCCTCATTGCCTGCATCCGTAATGGGTCCGTGGTCAAACGACCACCCCTCATCATTGTCAAACGCTCCCTAAAATACTTCAGCGAGCAGCCCATTCTAATTGACCTGGCCCGGGTATCATGGAAGGATATTGACCTCATCCCGTCAGTAGAGGATGCCTAGACATTCTTTAAAAGTGCCTTCCGCACCATCTTAAATAAGCATGCCCCTTTCAAAACAATTAGAACCAGGAACAGATAAAGCCCTTGGTTCTCTCCAGACCTGACTGCCCTTGACCAGCACAAAAACATCCTGTGGTGTACGGCATTAGCATCGAATAGCCCCCGCGATTGGCAACTTTTCAGGGAAGTTAGAAACCAATATACACAGGCAGTTAGGAAAGCTAAGGCTAGCTTTTTCAAGCAGAAATTTGCATCCTGTAGCACAAACTCAAAAAAGTTCTGGGACACAGTAAAGTCCATGGAGAATATGAGCACCTCCTCCCAGCTGTCCACTGCACTGATGCCAGGAAACACTGTCACCACCGATAAAGCCACTATAATTGAGAATTTCAATAAACATTTTTCTACGGCTGGCCATGCTTTCCACTTGGCTACCCCTACCCCGGTCAACAGCTCTGCACTCCCCACAGCAACTCGCCCAAGCCTCCCCACTTCCCCTTCACCCAAATCCAGATAGCTGATGTTCTGAAAGAGCTGCAAAATCTGGACCCCTACAAATTGGCCCGGGCTAGACAATCTGGACCCTCTCTTTCTAAAATTATCTGCCGAAATGGTTGCAACCCCTATCACTAGCCTGTTCAACCTCTCTTTCGTATCGTCTGAGATTCCCAAAGATTGGAAAGCTGCCGCGGTCATCCCCCTCTTCAAAGGGGGAGACACTCTAGACCCAAACTGCTACAGACCTATATATATCCTACCCTGCCTTTCTAAGGTCTTCGAAAGCCAAGTTAACAAACAGATTACCGACCATTTCGAATCTCACCGTACCTTCTCCGCTATGCAATCTGGTTTCAGAGCTGGTCATGGGTGCACCTCAGCCACGCTCAAGGTCCTAAATGATATCATAACCACCATCGATAAGAGACATTACTGTGCAGCCGTATTCATCGACCTGGCCAAGGCTTTCGACTCTGCCAACCACCACATTCTTATTGGCAGACTCAACAGCCTTGGTTTCTCAAATGATTGCCTCGCCTGGTTCACCAACTACTTCTCAGATAGAGTTCAGTGTGTCAAATCGGAGGGCCTGTTGTCCGGACCTCTGGCAGTCTCTATGGGGGTGCCACAGGGTTCAATTCTCGGGCCGACTCTCTTCTCTGTATTCATCAATGATGTTGCTCTTGCTGCTGGCGATTCTCTGATCCACCTCTACGCAGACAACACCATTCTGTATACTTCTGGCCCTTTGATGGACACTGTGTTAACTAACCTCCAGATGAGCTTCGATGCCATACAACTCTCCTTCCGTGGTCTCCAACTGCTCTTAAATGCAAGTAAAACTAAATGCATGCTCTTCAACCGATCACTGCCCGCACCCACCCGCCCATCCAGCATCACTACTCTGGACGGCTCTGACTTAGAACATGTGGATAACTACAAATGACTAGGTATCTGGTTAGACTGTAAACTCTCCTTCCAGACTCACATTAAGCATCTCCAATCCAAAATTTGATCTAGAATCGGCTTCCTATTTCGCAACAAAGCATCCTTCACTCATGCTGCCAAACATACCTTCGTAAAACTGACCATTCTACCGATCCTTGACTTCGGCGATGTCATTTATAAAATAGCCTCCAACACTCTCCTCAACAAGTTGGATGCAGTCTATCACAGTGCCATCCGTTTTGTCACCAAAGCCCCATATACTACCCACCAATGCGACCTGTACGCTCTCGTTGGCTGGCCCTCGCTTCACTCTTGTCGCCAAACCCACTGGCTCCAGGTCATCTACAAGTCTCTGCTAGGTAAAGCCCCGCCTTATCTCAGCTCACCGGTCACCATAGCAGCACCCACTCATAGCACGCGCTCCAGCAGGTATATTTCACTGGTCACCCCCAAAGCCAATTCATCCTTTGGCCGCCGTTCCTTCCAGTTCTCTGCTGCCAATGACTGAACGAACTGCAAAATCACTGAAGCTGGAGACTCATATCTCCCTCATTAGTTTTAAGCACCAGCTGTCAGAGCAGCTCACAGAGTATATTATTATAATCATACTGTATTTATTTATTTATCTTGCTCCTTTGCACCCCAGTATCTCTACTTGCACATTCATCTTCTGCACATCTACCATTCCAGTGTTAAATTGCTATATTGTAATTAATTCGCCACCATGGCCTATTTATTGCCTTAACTCCCTTATCTTACCTCATTTGCACTCACTGTATATAGACTTTTTGTTTTCTTTTTTTCTACTGTTCTATTGACTGTATGTTTGTTTATTCCATGTGTAAAACTCTGTGTTGTTGTATGTGTTGAACTGCTATGCTTTATCTTGGCCAGGTCACAGTTGCAAATGAGAACCTGATCTCAACTAGCCTATCTGGTTAAATAAAGGTGAAATAAAAAACAAGTGTGCCCAGATGTAACTTTTTTTTAATGGTTTTCTCTTGTTTCTGGGTGGATGTTCTGTGGGCCAACCTACAGTATGTAACTGTCTCTCTCTCTCTCTCTCTCGCTCTCTCTCTCTCTCTCTCGCGCTCTTTCTCTCTCTCTCGCTCTCTGTGTTTTTTTGTTGTCTCCTCCCTCTTTTCACCTTACCGGATAATGGCCTTTCCTCTCCTGTCCTTGAGACTTGTTTAGATGCTGGTTTTTAGTGTGGGATGGAACACGGCAGAGAATTGTACATGTAGTTGTTAGTGACATTTCACGATTTTAGACCTTGAATCTGTGGCGGGTAAATACACGTACAGGCTGCTTCTCAAACACACACGGACACACACACAGTACCTGGAGGGTCACACACACACGGACACACACACAGTACCTGGAGGGTCACACACACACGGACACACACACAGTACCTGGAGGGTCACACACACAGTACCTGGAGGGTCACACACACACGGACACACTCACAGTACCTGGAGGGTCACACACACAGTACCTGGAGGGTCACACACACACGGACACACTCACAGTACCTGGAGGGTCACACACACACACTTTTCTCTGGCCGTTATGTGATGGTGAGTCACAAAGGTCTGCAAGCCCAAGAGGGGGGTGTGTGTGTGTGTGTGTGCGTGTGTGTGTGTGACCCTCCAGGTACTGTGTGTGTGATGTGTCTTCAGGGCTGTCAGTGTAGTGGAAGGACTGATAACCACTGAGACACACACACACACACACATAGATCCTATGGCTTCACAGCAGGCCCCGGGGAAGGGATGGGAGTCATGTTTTATGTCTTGCGGGGTGAGATATATCGCTCACTAGCAGGTTATCACTCACATCTCTGTGTGTGTGTGTGTGTGTGTGTGTGTGTGTGTGTGTGTGTGTGTGTGTGTGTGTGTGTGTGTGTGTGTGTGTGTGTGTGTGTGTGTGTGTGTGTGTGTGTGTGTGTGTGTGTGTGTGTGTGTGTGTGTGTGTAAAGTTGTATTACAGGAACCTTTCAAGTCACATTTAGAGTGTGACGACGTCTCAGGGAGGAGCAAACCCAGATGTCTTGTCGTCATGACACAAGGTTGAAGTCACAACCCCTAAAGGAGATCATATCTTCCTGGCAGTGCTATGACGCTTTCTGTGACCGATACTTTCTGTGACTACACCTGTTTCGATTGGCTGAACAAGCCATCGGTATTGCAGTGAATCATCTCAATAAGACTGATAAGGCGGGTGGATCACACTACCAGTATTACACACTTCTCTATATGTCTATTTTAGTTCTGGGGATTGTAGAGTTTTGTTCCAGCCCTGCAGTAATACACCTGATTCAATGAATAGCAGGCTTGATGGTTAGTTGGTTGTTTGAATCAGGTGCGTTCAGTGTTGGGCTAGAATGAAAATGTTTGGTTCTGTGGGTCCACTGTTTAGGGAAGAGACAAATGTCACAGACAACGAAAGACAGAACATGAAACTGAACAAAGGCAAAGAAGAAAAGACTCAAAGTTCCATGACCTTGTAAGTACAGTTTAACGGCACCCTCAGCATAGCAGACATCTTGAATCCCCCTTTAAGAGCTTATGGGTTCTAAAAGCCCTGAGTTTGTTTGTTTGTAAAATGGAGATGGGGATTTCTAGTTTAATTTCAGCCTCAGCATCTTATTGGAGAGACTCAGAGTAGTGTAGCAGGGAGAATCCTGGGACAATCCTGTCAAGTTGCCTAACTTCCAATTTCCTCCCAGCACAAATTAAGCATCTCATTTGAATAATCACGACGAGGAGAGGACTTTTGCCCTTTCAGTCTCACTGTAATGAGTTTTGAGGAATACCGAGTCGGAACGCCGAGTTGTTGCCAGATTTATTTGACTTTGTTTGTGATTTTCTTTTAACGTTCTGGAGTTTCCCTTCGGCTTTACCGTAAGTTGGTGTCAGCATTTGTTGTTTTTTTAACAGTGTTTTGAGTAAAGCTGATGTCTGTTTTCTGAGTTATAACTCGACTTTAATACCATCCTATGTACATTTCCTTTGCCCTCATTAGATATGGGGAAAGGAGAGAGCTGTTGATGACATCTATAGTCCTAGGTCTATAGTCTGTGAGCCTACCGAGAATACGCCAGGAGGGCTTTCCATACAAGCTTATATAGACTTATCTGGATATAGTTTGATGTATGAAATATAGTTAGATATGTTGTATCTGACCCTACCCTACATGATCCCATACTGTAAGAACATTGTATGTGGGCAAGATACGACATGGGGGCTTATAGACTTATCTGAATATACTTGGATATATATGAAAAATATGTGGATATGTTGAATCATTGCCTGTGTCATCCAACAAGGCACCGCTTCTGACATGACCTCTGGCTGAGCCAATCAGGAGAGGGGGGAGGGGGTTATTCCCTGGTGTCTGATTGGCTGTTAGTGGTCGTTGGGGTGCCATGCCGTGTCACATGTTCACATTGTGTACTGCATTTGCGAGCATCTCATGTTAGTGTTCACCATGCCTCTAGCTGCTAATGCTATTCACAGATATAATGTCTCTCTGTCTGTCTCCCTCTCTCTCTCTTTAGTTGTGTGTCCAACGCACTGTATTGGCATCATAGTCCATTGACAGTCAACAACACACACACATAAACGCACAATACACGCATAAACACATAAACACAAACACACACAAACAAACACAACGACAGTCCAAAAAAAACAGCAGTGCCTCTATCTGTCTCATTAAGTGCACCAGATCGCGGACGCTCAATTTGAGTCAAAAATGAATTTGATTCGTGGACCTGCTACGAGTGGAACGAACCAATGAACCGTGGCGCCTCGTACAACTCCTGCGCTCACCTGATAACAAAAGAATCATTGGAGGGAGGGAAGGAGGAAACAGTAACTGCTTACTTCTCTGTGTCATGTGGATGTATTGATAGGTTGACCTTTTGGAAGGGGTTCAACCGGACCGCACCAACCAATCAGAACCCACTGGGCAAAAACCGGTTGAATCAACTTTGTTTCCTCGTCATTTGAACCCAAAAATGTAATGCGATGACGTTGAATCAACATGTAAAACTGATTGGATTTCCAAAAAGTCATCAACGTAAGGGAATTGAGTCTTTTTTTCCGCACCCAGCTTTTAACCTAAATCAAATGGCAGGGTAACATGTTTGGATGAATTCACGTTAGTTGACAACTCAACCAAATGTAGATCAAAACTAGCCGTGGAACTGCCCAGTGGGAAGTGTCCATTCCAGTCCATTACCAATCATAGATCACCACCCCAGATGAACTAAGTGTGTGTTTTATTGAGGTGGAAGGAGAAAACAGCTGCAACAGTTGTTTCCGAGATTCAACGAATGACGAGAGATACCGCACCTTTATGTATTTCCAGAGAGGCTTAATTAAGAATTAGGGGAAACAATTGTGAGATATCAGTGGGGTGCCTGTAGCAATTACGGTGAAATGAAGTGGAACCAGGGAAGTGTTCAGGCAAACCGGGGCGAGAGAGAGAGAGAGAGAGAGAGGGGGTAAGGAAATGGTCTTTCAAATGAAGAGGCGCCGGGAATTAGTATCACTCGACGGCAGGGCGCCAGACGTTTTCGCTTTTGCAAAATTGCTCCACGGCGTCAAAAGGAAGAAAGTGCAATGTCAAAGTTGTTTTAAGTCGTGTTGGTACTGTGTATGATGTTATTGAAATCTCAGTGCAGAAATAGTGTACGGTATATCTCACTTGATTCAAAAGGAAGACAGTTTTCAGCAGGGATCGTATTACGGCACATTACCGTATACT
>NC_074667.1:2700373-2789940 GCF_029448725.1 Salvelinus fontinalis
CTTGTTGCACTCTCGACGACTACTGTGATTATTATTATTTGACCATGCTGGTCATTTATGAACATTTGAACATCTTGGCCATGTTCTGTTATAATCTCCACCCGGCACAGCCAGAAGAGGACTGGCCACCCCTCATAGCCTGGTTCCTCTCTAGGTTTCTTCCTAGGTTTTGGCCTTTCTAGGGAGTTTTCCCTAGCCACAGTGCTTCTACACCTGCATTGCTTGCTGTTTGGGGTTTTAGGCTGGGTTTCTGTACAGCACTTTGATATATCAGCTGATGTAAGAAGGGCTACATAAATACATTTGATTTTATTTTATTTGATATTCAGTATTTATAATACATCATAATATCACATAGAATTCAGTATCCAAGTATGTGTTCAAATGATTCAAGTAATCAATTAAAAAAATTCAGGTTTATTTGGATGATGAGAATAATTGAGGCAGCCAATAAGGAATCCACACAGGTCTGGCCTTGTTCATGTTAGCGTCCACAATAAATAACATTGATGTGTTAGAGAGAGGATTACATTTCTGTTCTTTAATAAGAAGATGAGCTTACATTAGAATTATGTACACAGTATTTTCCCAATATTTATATCCATTAGCATCCATTTGGGGCCGGTGTATTTGTATATTTTTACAGTTTCATCCTTCCTAGTGTAGGCTAAATCCTTACGCTGACCATGGTTTTGCTGCAGAACCTGTCCACACTACATCCATCAGTCAATGCTATTGAAACAGCCTGTCCAAGAGATGCTGTTGTGTCAGATTATATGTTAAGTCATGTTATGCTATGTTATGCTATGTTATGCTATGCTATGTTATGCTATGTTATGCTATGTTATGCTATGCTATGCTATGTTATGCTATGTTTTGCTATGTTATGTTATGCGATGTTATGTCATGTTATGTTATTAGACAGGCGCCTTTGGCCATGACTAAAATCTTGTATCAGTGGTATAGTGAACTGAACTTATAAATGATTTCAACACCCAGACCTGATTTCAGACTGAGTCCCATTCAGTTTCAAAGGAAAATCTATAGGCACTGCCAGTAAATCACTGCTCCCTATAAAAAGAGCTCTCATTTATCAGGTGAAGACAATATACAGTACACACCTTGGCTTGCCCAGGGCTAGGGTATCCGCTTAAATCAACAACACATTCTCAATCAGGGAACTTTGGAATGTTTATAGCAGAGAGAGAGAGAGTGTGTGTGAGCGTGAGAGTTAGAGAAACAGAGAGAGAGAGAAATTAAAGAGAGAGAGAGTTAATACTAGTAGGACATAATGCCAAATATGGAGAAATACTTTGTAAAAATGCAATAAAAAATACAAATTCTGACAAATCTATATAGTTTGAAGTCCTGTTAGTTAGTTAAATATTTCCATACAGTGCCTTTCTTAGATTTTTTTCTGCATGCACCAGTGTGATAAATGATGTAAAAAGAAATACGTGTTCTGTTTTGAAACAGTTAACATGGGATGGACAATCTAACGACAACCAAGATTGTAAATGCTGGTGCCGGTGGCAAGGGTAAGAAGTCACTGAATATTCTAGAGAAAATACATCTTTTATTTTGCTTTGCTTTTTTGGCTTTGTTCGAAGAAGCTTGTTTTGAAGCTTGTTTTGATGTTGATACAGACTGAAGGTTTGTAGTTTTGTAGTTGTTCTCAATGACCAAATATATATCACCTGTCAGCCACAACACATTATTGCAGTGTACCATTATATTGAACCTGGTACTCTTCAAATATATTATTACAAGTGTATTGGCCAGGAATACATTTCAACATGAAACCTATTTATGAATTGTCAATATATCTTTTTTTTTTTATAGTCGTCAAAGAAACAGTAACCACAACAACCCGGGTGACATCACTGCCGCCAAGTGAGTTGTGTCCTCTCTGAAGGTTTTCATCATTTATACACACTACATGTACCTGTGAATATAGTATCCCATAAATATGAAATTATCCTCTGTTCATCCGAACATTGAGTTTCTATAATTCATTAAAAAAATGTTTTTCATACTATCATTATTGGTAGGGGAGATTATTCATGACAATTTTCAGCAGTCTGGGTCCTTGTTCGATTACTTCAGAAAAGCATCCTTCCTTCCTACCTTCCTTGATGTAATCACAGATCTGAGAAAAAAAGGAGGATGAATTTCTAAAGTATTCGAACAAAACCAGTGGTGTAAAGTACTCAAGTAAAAATACTTGAAAGTACTACTTAAGTAGTTTTTGGGGGTATTTATACTTTACTTTACTATTTATAGTTTTGACAACTTTTACTTTTACTTTACTACAATCCTAAAGAAAATAATGTACTTTTTACTCCTTACATTTTCCCTGACACCCACAACTATTTGTTACATTTTGAATACTTAGCAGGACAGGAAAATTGTTAAATTCACACCCTTATCAAGAGAACATCCCTGGTCATCCCTACTGCCTTTGATCTGGCAGAATCACTAATCACACATACTTCATTTGCAAATGATGTCTGAGTGTTGGAGTGTGTCCCTGGCTGTCCGTACATTTTAAAAACAAGACAATGGTTCTGTCTAAAAGGAATTTGAAATAATTTATACTTTTGATTCTTAAGTATATTTAAAACCAAATACTTTTAGACTTTTACTCAAGTAGTATTTTACTGGGTGACTTTCACTTTTACTTGAGTAATTTTCTATTACGGTATCTTTACTTTTCACTCGAGTATGACATTTGGGCACTTTAACCACCACTGAACAGGACCCATGTCCTCCCCATTGGTCTCTGACTGTACCTCATTTCTCCACAAGAGGGAATCACTAACTCTGTCATCTACAACCAGAAGAGCGTGTCCTCCAGCAGTTCTAGTGGAGTTTCAGTTGTGGAGAGGAAGGTCATCTCTCAGAGCAGTGGCAGCAGCAGCAGTAGCTATGCCATAACATGTTCAGGACGTGCTCAGACAGAGCGCCAGTGGAAAAATTCTAGATTTAAAAAATCATCTATATCCAAAAAAACATCTGTGGTATTTTTCTTTTTTTGGCACAGTGTGACAGTTTTGTAACACCTGCTCATTTGGACTGCAGTCAGAATCCTGTAAAAGACTGTTTTTCTTGTACTGTCAATCACAGCCTAAACTCTTCCAATGAAAGAGCTTAGATGCTCCTATAGACCTCCTATGGTCACTGATATATAATCCATTACTTATAGGATTCAATAGATATATAGACAGCTAAGCTACATTCAGCGGTGTCATGCCCATAGGGGGCCCAGGGGCAAGTGCCCCCAGAGATTTGTCCTATATAAAAATATAGATATATACTTTTTTGTTGATTGTTTGTTTGTTCTCTGTAATATTACTAGCCACTTAGCAATTTTATAAAGTTGGCTTTAGCTAGCCCAGACAGGTTCCCAATCTCCCAACCTTGTAACTAGCTACCGTGAAGCAATTTCAGGTTATCAATCAAGGTAGAGTAGCTAGCTTGTCTAACTATCTTATCAGGTATGCCTGCTGGCAAAGTCTGTAGACTTTAGAAAAGCAAACAATAACTAAATGTACTGAATAAGACTCACATTCCTTTCAATCTTTTACCCATATTTTACCAGAGAAAAAAACACACCAGTCAGGAGGTATGCTTAGATATGCAGAAAAATATACATATTTTTTTATATATAATTAAGCATAATGATACATTGTTATATGTCAGGCTACTGTATAAGAAAAAGTCACTTTCTTTAAGCTCTGTATAAGTCCTAATGATTATTTTTCTCCTTTCCTCTTCTAGCCTCAGGTGGTCTCTCTTCGAGGAGTGGGCTGCTCTCTATTGGAGGAGGAGAGTCTACCAGTAGAGCCATCACAGGAGGCAGTAGCTCAGTGTCAGTATCCTCCTCTGCTGCAGCCGGGTCTGTGGGTGGAGCTAAGTCTGGGTACGGAGGGGGATCCGTCAGCAAATCAACCACCATTACCACTATAGAGTCCCCCTCTTTATCCCCTGGTGCTTCAGGGGCCTCTTGCGCAGCTTTTCGGTCTTCAGGGGCTTCGGGGACATCGTTCGGGGCGAGCAAGACCAGCGGCTCCCTCTCCGTTTCTGGAGGGGGTCTTATGTCTAGCTCCAGTTCCAGTTTTGTCACTGGTTCCAGTTCTGGTGGTTCCAGTTCTGGTTTTGTCTCTAGTTCCAAAGGAGCAGGAGCAGGAGGAGGCGGTTTTGTCACTAGTTCCAAAGGAGCAGGAGCAGGAGGAGGAGGAAACAGTTTTGTGACTGGTTCCCGTTCTGGTTCTAGTTCTGGTTTTGCCTCTAGTTCTGGTACCGGAATCGGAGGAGGGGATTCTTCTAGTGCCAAAATGTCGACCGGCGGCTTGGGCTCTGTGACCGTTTCCACGGTTACCAAGTCCAACTACAGCTCTTTGGCGGGGGCGGGTTCAGGGGGCGTGAAAAGGGGCGGGGCACAGGGGTCTGCATCCTCTTCTGTCAGCTACTCCCCCACCCCCATGGAGAGAAAGAGCATGACCACCACCATGATCGCCCGCTCCATGGGCTACGAAGGTCAGTGACAAGGTCAAAGGTCAAAGGTTAACCATATTCATATGCTGCGTTCATAACCAAGTGGGAAGGTGGAAATTACCTGTTGTGAAGTCGTAAATACCAGTTGGATGCATGCAAGTTCTTTGAACTCATTGAGAAACACAGATTGGCTAATGGCCAACAAGCTGCGTCAACCATAATCTAAACGTACAGCTATATGTGCTTGTAAACTAATTATAGTGTTCAAAAAACGTATTAATAGATTGCTTTAAAAAAATAATGTTCTGTTGTTGCATTTAACCGCGGAAAGTGCTGCTATCAAGGTCATTTCCTTAGTAGATGTCAGAGGTCAGCACGTGGGAGAAGTCGAAGCTCAGGGATAATAGTCGAGGTTCCTACTAGTAATTACCAGTTGGAGGGGCGTTCAAGTGGACTTTTCCCAGTCATATGTGGTAAATACCACCTTCCCACTTGGTTATGAACGTAGCCTTATATCCAGGGCTAGGATTTTTTTCCTGACCACATAACCTCTGGGTACCTAAGATCATATATCGGGCGCTTTCTTCTGCCCAGGTGTTGCTGATGCCTGCCAGATCTTACAATGTCTGGATAGGTATTTTACGTATTAGCTAACCACATCATATGTTACAACAATCTGTCGGTCAATGACACCGTCGATGACATGGCACGTAACCATTGGTTGACGCATGCAACGTCTGAGGGAGGGAGCGCAACCATTTCTTGGTCATGTCATGTGGTCAGGAAACTACTGGCCCTACCTAAGGTCCTCTGATGCTCTTTAGTACAGGTGCAGATATCAATAATAACGTCATTAAGAATATCATTAGGAAGTTGAAGTATGACTTCAGTTATGACACGAAGAAGGAAAAGTAATCAATAGTGGTGTTTTTCTTCTGTGTATTCAGGAAGATCCAGTGGAAACTCATCTCCGGAATACACAAGGAGAGAATATGGTAACTACCAATCTTAAATGTGACTTCAAAATGTTTTTAATTCCGATGTTTAATAAAAGTGGATATTAAAAATGACATAATTGATTTTTGATAATTGATTGTTTCAGCTGCAGAAAGTACAGCTGCCAGTGCACCCACCAGAGGGCGGAGCCACAGCAGAGGTACTAGCTGTTAGCGCACAGCACCATCAATCAGACCATACACTACTGCAGAATGCACTTATTCTTTTTTGGCAATTTTAAGTGGCTGCATTTGATTAAAATAGAACACATCTGATTACACTACACTACTCTATTCTAATCTATTCTATACTTTTCTATTCTATTCTATTCTGTGTGTCCTGTTCCAGAGAGTGAGATCAGATGCAGACTGCAGAGTGCCTCTCCCACTGCCAAAAGATGTGAGTTGCCTAATACCACGCGGGCTCTTATCACTAACCTATGACTCACCCGAACTGCCCTGGAAAATACACGTGGACCAAGATGATATTAGTTTTGACTTCAACAAATAGGGAGACAATATGACTCAGTCAGAAAACGTATAAAGGAAATGGAATGTGGATGCTTGAAGATAAGCTGAATATGGAAGATAAATACAGTTTGATAAAAATCGGTCTTTATAATTAAAAAGCGGTTGAAAAGCCTGCACACTGTACATTTCCTACGTGACATTAGATGACACCAGAGTCTGTTCTCCCGTGGCGTGTAGGGACGGAGCTGGATGATGTGAAGAGGCTGCTGAAGGGGAGTCGCTCCAGCAGCATCAGCCCCCCTCGCTCCCCCACCAGCACCCTCCCTATCCCCAGGAAGGCCAGCGTAGAGACCAGAACCATGCCAAACAGCTCCCAGTCAGGTACACACCCTCACCAATATAATCATGATCAAACTAGGTAAATAGGTACATGAGTTGTAATTACACTAGTAAGAAAGTACATAAATAATCACTGATGCATTAGATGGCCAGAATATGTTCTTAACTGACTCACCTGGTTAAATGAAGGTTAAATAAAGGTTAAATCAACATACATAAACATACATAAAACCAGTTAACCCTTTCCCTCTCTCCCAGGCCAGTACGACAGTGCCACCCTGGACTCAGTAATGCCTTCCTACGTGTGGTCAGGCCCCACGGCTGGAGGCTATGGTTACCACAGCAACGCCATCAACCGGTCCCCCACCTCCACCCTCCAACACTCACCCACCACACTCACAGGTCAGCAATAGGCATCACCAAATATACAGTCACAATTATTCTAACAAGAATGGCATGATACGTAGTGATAATAGTGCCAACAGAAATGTAATCTGAATTTAATCCTTCACACCATCAACAAAGATATTTATATAACTGAACAGGTTTAATCCAAGAGATTAAAAGAACATAATTAAAATGAACTAGATTTGTGTGCGACATAAAAATCATAAGAAAGTATAAAAAAGAAAATGTCCCCTAATTTTCTCATTGTCAATGAGTACTGTATATGTTACTGTGGGTGTGACTCAATCGATGTGGGTGTTTATCAATGTTTCTACAGCCACGGGGCTTCATAACAACCTGGCTCTCAGCTCTACATCCATGAACTCTGGACTCTCTGCCTCTAGCACTGGTAAACATCTCCCTCAACATCTATCATCTCTCTATCGGTGCGTCCCAATAATCTTTCCTTTCTCCCAAAGTGTTCACTTGTTCCCTTCCCTTCCAGTAAGACTGGTATGCAGAGACGGGCAGTATTTGTATTACATGTATTTGAAATATGTATTTAAATTCTTTCTGAGTATTTAGTAATGTGTATTACACTGGGCTGAACTTCACTCCAATGTATTTTGTAATAAGTTACTTTCGAGAGCGGTAATTTGTATTTTTAAAATACAAAATACTTTTCTATACCGTTTTTCAGTGGTGTAAAGTACTCAAGTAAAAATACTTTAAAGTACTCTTAAGTCGTTTTTTGGGGTATCTGTACTTTATTTTACTTTTAATAATTTTTGGTAAAAAGAAGATAAAGAATTTTTTACTCCATACTGACACCTGACACCCAAAAGTACTCGTTACATTTTGACAGGAAAATTGTTAAATTCACACACTTATCAAGAGATCATCCCTGGTCATCCCCTGCCTCTGATCTGGCGGACTCACTAAACACAAATTCTTCATTTGTAAATGATGTCTGAGTGTTGGAGTGTGCCCCTGGCTATCCGTCAATGAAAAGAAAAAAATGAAATTGTGTCGCCTGGTTTGCTTAATGTAAGAAATTTGAAATATATTTAGACTTTTACTCAAGTAGTATTTTACTGGGTGACTTTCACTTTTATTTTACTCATTTTCCATGAAGGTATCTTTCATTTTACTCAAGCATGACAATTGAGTACTTTTCCCATCACTGCCATTTTTTATATCGGTTCACAATTTTGTGGCCCCCTTTCATGCTGCCTTGGTATCAGAAGTCTGATTGCACTATGGTGTCATAAGAGCATCTGCTAAATTCATTAAATATAAATGTATATGTAAAAATGTACAATTGCAAAGCATGCTGAGTAGTATTCTAATGAGCTCTACCACGGAACAAGGCCAATAATAATACCCAGTATGTTCACATAATTTACATTTTGGTAATTTAGCAGACACTTTTTTCCAGAGTGACTTAGAGTCAGTGTATTCAACTAAGGTAGATAAACAAAACATATCACAGTCATAGCAAGTGAAACGTTTCTGTAATCGTGACTGAGAACATTGTTTCTGTTTTGGTCGTTTACTTGCAAACATATTTCTATATTTTAAAATACAAAATACATGTATTTTAATTAAATATATTTCTAAATCTTGATACATTGATCTTTATAGTATTTTGTCATTTTTGACAATCCCTGCTGGTCTATAGAAACTCCCTCTAGCCCATGTCGACACCAATCTGATACTTTCAGTAGTAGAAGTGTATTGAATATTTTCTCTCCTTTGTCCTACTCTAGTTCACGGTATGCAGAATAACCTGGCCAGCACCACTGGCGGTATCCTAACAGCTAATGGAGTCAACGCACAAACAGGTATGAATGGAGTGTTGAGTGTTCAGAAATCCCCTTGGATCAAGAGAATACTGCCCATGTTCATTGTGGGAGTTATATTTCACACGTGTTTAAATCATGTTAAATTCACCCTGCTTGTCTTTCTATTTCTGGCAGTCTATGGTGTGCAGAAGAATGGCACAAGCACAGGGGTGTCCACAACCGCAGGTGAGTCCAAAATACTTTGTTTTGCATAGATAACAATTAGGCAACCATGACATAAAACATTTGATTTGATGTACATATGTACAAGCAGCAGCAGCACCAAGACAAGTATAGCGCTTTCCTGCAGTCAAATTACCAAATTGTCCTCTAGTTGCCTCATGGGTGGAACGTTATTAATATTTTTCCTCTTATTTGATGTACATGAAGTGTAATATTGGGATGCAAACTTAAGATGTAATACATTTCAACTCTATATCTGACATAGTACAAGTGTCGTCTTTTTTTTTAACCCCATATCCATGTGTGTGAGGTATATGCTTTTGTTTCAAAGTAGATTTGTTTAAGACTACCAAGAAACACTGTGTGAGCCTGATTTAGCCCACTGCAGTAAAATGATATCCTCTACTACTCTATCTTATCATGTATTCATGACACTTACCAGTTTATACTGAATGTTTTTGCTGCCTATTTCTCAGTGGCACCCAGCAGTCCTACCAGTGACGAGGTCTTCGCCAAAGAATACAAATTCATGCTGCTGGAGAAAGAGAAAGCTCCCGTCAAAAAGGAGACGGAGAGACTCATCATGGCCAAAGATACCGGCAAACAGTTCTCCTCTGCTGGCACTGCTATTGGTAGGCAACACTCAAAACAAATAAAATTGAATTGGTCACATGCTTCGTAAACAGCAGATAGGAGGTAATTGATGTAAATATGTACATATAAAAATAATAAAGTGACAGTTAACAGGATAGATGATAAACAGTAGCAGCAGCGTATGTGATGAGTCAACAAAGAAAAAGTTTGTGCAAAAAGGGTAAATGCAGATATTCCAGGTAGCTATTTGGCTAACTATTTAACCAACTATTTAGCAGTTTAATGTTTTGAGGGTTGAAGTTGTTCAGGGTCCTGTTGGATCCAGACTTGGTGCATCAGTACCACTTGCCATGCGGTAGCAGAGAGAACAGTCTGTGACTTGGGTGGCTGGAGTCTTTGACAATTGGTATAGAGGTCCTGGTTGGCAGGAAGCTCAGCCCCAGTGTTGTACTGGGCCATATTCACTACCCTCTGTAGCGCCTTGTTGTCGGATGCCAAGTAGGATTCCAGATTCCCTGCTTATCCTGGGAATCTTCTAAGCATCATTCCTAGAAACTTGGGAATTTTGGGAAAGTTACCGGAATATTGCAATCCAATACGTGAGAATACCAGAAATGTACACATAGAGGAGGGTTTTCACTAAATACATATGATTTACTAAATATTCAATTGTCTGCTCAACTAGAAGAACCTTCTGAGGGAAAATGGTACCAGTCCTATCAGATCTTAAATGTTTCCATGCCCAATAACATACTACAGTCCCACTGTCTTCGTGTTAGTCGTTGTCTGTGAGTTATGGCAAAGTTTACTTATCTTTTGACATTTAACAGCCTATTCTGAGGACTCACTGAAGAAGGAGAAGAAGAAGGTGTCCAGCTTTGTGGAGCCAGCTACAGCCAGAACCACAGAAACTAACGGTAGATAACAGAAGTGAATAGACATTTTCACCACACCTTGACTTGTGTTACTAACACACTGTTCTTCCACTGCTGTTTTTTAAAGCTGGATCCTTGATGAAAGTCTCAACGAAAGACAAAGCAACCTATGCAGGTAAAGTCTAACTATACTTTGAAATTGAAATGGCTGAATCCCAATGTAACAATCTTCAGCCCTGAATGCCTATTCTTATGCATTTTTCATGATACTCTACTGATGCTGGTTCTTGACCCCCGTGTCCTCTACCTCTCTCTTCGATCAGAGATACGTAAGGACGAGTCTGGAGGAGGCTTCTGGTCCTGCTGTTCCTGGTTGAAGTGGCTGCTGGGCCTCCTGCTGGGTCTTCTGCTCCTCCTGGGGCTCCTCCTGGGACTCATCGCCCTGGGTAAGAGAGGAGGAGTGGAGCTGTAGGGCACTGGGGTGGTTTGATTTATGTGGTTGTCTCTGTCATAGAGAGCTAGAGGTACATCCGTGTCTAAGTAAATCTCTCTTTTTTTTCTCTCTGTTTTTTCTCTCCTGCATTTCTCTGTTTCTCGCTTCTCTCACTCGATCTTTGTCCTTGTTTCTCTCTGTTTCCCTCTCAATTCCCCCCCCCCCTCTCTCTTTCTCTTCCAACCACTTACAGCCGAAGAAGTCAAACGTCTTAAAGCTCGTGTGGACGCCTTGGAACAATCCTCCAGCTCTTCCTCAGCCCATTCCAGTCGCCTCTCCTCCTCCTCAGCCATCAACATCATAGACCCTCTGGAGTCTGCATACATAGACAAGACCTCCTCTCCCTCCTCTACCACACTGCTCCGCTCTGATAATGGTATCAATCTGGGAGTGGCAGCAGGAGCAGGTCCAGGATCAGCTAATGGACCAGGCCAAGACCCTGTAGCTCTGCAAATGGCAGTACAGCAGATAGTCAGGACTGAGCTGCAGTCCGATACTGTACGAGGTACAGAACCAGAACCAGAACTTACACTGTGCACCAGCCTTGTGTTTTGTGGGTATATGTTGAGCTTTTCAACCATTAAAACAAAGGAACGATTCAGTCAAAAATCCCAAATCATGCAAACTTGTGAATTGTAAGAATATTTTTGAAAGATTTTATACATGTGTGGTTTTTATTGGATTCTATATATTGACAACGGGTTTATTTATTTGTTACAGCAACACTTGCACAATCAATGAAAGGAGCGAGAGGAGAGCCTGGGACCAAAGGTATTGTAGGGCATCCACTGCATGGACATGGAAACATACGTAGATGGATCCATTCATCCATAGATGGAAACAAACTGTATTGGCAGAGCAAGTTTTGGCTGTGTCTGTTGATTAACATTTCAGCTGTTTAATTTCAGGTGACCAAGGTGGTCCAGGAGTCAAAGGTCAGTGAGCCATAGACCTACATTTCATTTCAATGACGTCACACATGCAAATACTGTACACGTTAGAGTTATACTGTACAAATGGAATTCATTCATTCGTTTCAGGTGATAATGGATTCCCTGGCCTACCAGGTAGAAACACAAACTACTAGTTTTATTCTGGAGTGGCTACAGTAAATAATCATCTGCTTAATGATAGCAGACTGATGTTTGGCTTCTATTCCTTAGGTCCTCCAGGTCAGATGGGTCACAGTGGACAGGAGGGCCCGAGGGGACCTAAAGGAAATGCAGGTAATGCTTAAGGACACAATTTGACTTAAAATTACAAGGTCTCAATCTTGCAACCAATGAGAAATGTATTGTATAGACTCTAACTCCCACAATGCATCTCTTCTCATCTGTGAACAGGTGAAGCTGGTGCAGAGGGCTCCCCAGGCCAGAAGGGCCGAGAAGGACAAACGGGATCACGTGGAGAGCCTGGTCCTCCAGGGTTTGGAGAGAAAGGGGACAAAGGTATGTTCATAAGTGTATTTGTTGGCGTCACAATTAGTCACGGTATATCTTCAGAGAAAAAATGATGGGTTCCTGTTCAAGCTCTTATGCAATGTTATGTGATGCCATAGGTTCTCCTGGTGAACCCGGAGGGCCCGGGCCTGCTGGCACTGCTGGGCCTGTCGGGCCTAAAGGTAAGGCCAAAGGTCATCATCAATGCAGGAAATACATCTAGATTGATGAGATACATTAAATCATCACTAATTGTAAGTCGCTCTGGATAAGAGCATCTGCTAAATTACTAAAATGTAAATGCATCAACATGTAACTGTTGGCCACCGACTGTAACTGTTGGCCGCCGTTGTGAAAGTGTATTCATTTTGGTTTTCCAGGGTTAGTGGGTGGTCAGGGTGCTACAGGTATCCCAGGTGAGTGCTCTTTGCCCTTTTTGTGTACCATTGTATTGGAAGAAGACACAAGCGTGCGATCTCTAAAGTTGTGTATTTGTCACTTTTCGTTAGGAACTCCTGGTCCACAGGGTTTCAGAGGTGAAGCAGGCGCTCCAGGACCGAAAGGTATTCTAGACCAACATGTTGAGATGATGTACTGTGTTGTATACAGGCCTATTTGCTTGATTTAGATTCACAAAGTAGAAAGCTACAAATATAGCTAGAAACCTTAGTTGATACATCCATTTTTTCACTTAAACATTTATAATATATACCCATTGATTCTTGAAGAATATAACTTATTAATGCCTCATGAGCTTAGTTTAACTGTCATACCCCATCAGAACCCCCAAAATAAGCTTGCTTTACTAACATTTCGGTAAAGAACGTAAATGTAAACAAAGACTGTATGGCCTCAAAACATGGTGAAAACTATACATTTGGTACCATGGATGGTCAGTCCTTGCATCTGTAACCAGTGTGAAATGGTTAGCTAGTTCTCAGTGCGCACTGGTAGCGTTTCAATTGGTGACGCCACTCAGTCTGAGACATTGAAGTAGTTGTTTCTTTCGCTTTGCAAGGACCGTGGCTTTTGTGGAGTGATAGGTAGCGATGCTTCGAGGGTGACTGTTGCCAATGTGTGCAGAGGGTTCCTGGTTCAAGCCCAGGATGGGGCGAGGAGAGGGACGGAAGTAATACCGTTACACAGCCATAGTGCTGTCTATGAATTTGAGAGTGGTTACATTTCTCCAGCCCCCATCCCCTTGTTTTTTTCTCGTGAAAGAGGGGCGGGGAGGTGGCTTTGTTGTTGTTTCAATGGAGGATTCTAGCTTTAAAGGTGTAATATGCAGAAGTTGCCATTCCCTGGTTGCAAAATGTCTAATAGTTCGCCTAATTTCAGTTTGTGACATAACAAGCAATTGTGTAGAGAATCATTGTGCCATCTAAACCTCTGTGAAGTACTGTATCTTTCAGCTGTTTGAAAAACTGAAAGTAAAAGACACAAAAATGAAATTTAAGAATGGAAACATGGAACATATCATCCTCTTCTTAGACTTACGTTCAACGAGAATGACAGATCTCTAACTCACATTTCTATGTGAATTTGGTCAGGTCACCTAAAAAGGTACATACTGCAGCGTTAAACAAAGATCATATCAGTAAGCCTATTGTTTCTCTCCTCGTCCAGGAGAGAAGGGACCAGCTGGACCTCCAGGAAATAAGGGCGAGCCAGGAGAGAAAGGACTCCGCGGAACATCAGGTGTGTATCGGTCTGCCCTGAATAGTTAGAATCACATGGGATTCAGAACTTTGTCTCCTCTTTATTTCTTATCGCCCCCTTCTCTAGGAAAACCCATAATTGAGAGAAATATGCACTATATACGTAAACTGGTGTGAAAATGGGTTGTAAGTACATTTCATAGTGGTTATGTACCCTCTCCGTCACCATAGGTGACCCAGGTCAAAGAGGACTTCCAGGACCAGACGGAGCAAATGGATCCAAAGGACCTGCAGGTAAGTGAACAGAGTAGTGAAGAAAAGATTGTGCTGCTAGAATAATCTCAGACTGTCCGAATATAGACACCCTAATAGTGAAATTCTTCACTCTTATCAATTCTGTATGTGTGGGTGTTATTCAACAGGTGCTCCCGGGGCTGACGGTGAAAAAGGCTCTAGAGGTAAAAAAAACAACATCCTTTGGTAGATAGAAACCACAACAATATATTTTGGTTGAAAAATCGAGTTGTCCATATAACAACTTTGAGATTTTTACAGGATAGTTGATACCTTTATCATTCCAGGTGACAAGGGATCGGATGGGTTGCAAGGTCCCAGAGGACCAGCAGGACCTCCAGGAGATTCAGGCCTCCCAGGTACAATCAATCAATTATTCAATTAATTAAACCATATATCCATGCATCCATCAATCAATGCTTAGTATTCACTATTTCAATAACATACATTTTCCATTTGCTTCCGCTGTAGGCATTCCCGGGCTTCAAGGTCCACCAGGTATGACTCTTTGATGCAAAATCATTCCTTGATTTACATTTCAGATGCATGGTTTCTCAAATATTGTACAGTAGGCTATAACATTTTTGTAACCCTCCCCCTCTATCTACCCTGTATAGGTATAGCAGGTAATCCTGGTCAGCCTGGAGGTAAAGGTAATGTACCTATTACATACTTCCTCTATATCTTTAGTCAAACAGGATTATGCTTTCATTCAATCTATCATCATGTCATCTTCTAGGCGAAGCTGGAGAACCTGGTAGAATCATCAATGCAGGTAAGTAAGAGGAAACGACAAGGCGAATTAGAGACATCGTTACACTGTTGGATAGGCACTCTACATCTACAGCTGTAAATATTTCTTGAGATTACTTTATAGTACAGTGTCCACAGTAGAACAGCATCACATGTCCTTAAGTAATGGATGGTCATTGGTCAATCTCCTGTTTGAATTCCAGCTGGTTCCAGTTCGGTTGCCATCCCCGGACCTCCGGGCAGCCCCGGACCCACTGGTGTTTCCGGATCCCCTGGACTCTCAGGTTGGTACTGAAGCTCTGCATTCTTAAAATGTTCTAAGACGTTGTTCTACAGTTTGAGTAAACACTGTATCGCCTTGACCAGATCTGGATGAAGATCTAGATGTTGGAGATCTTTAGGAAGTTCCTCATAGACTTTTCCTTGAAGTACAATACGATTTGTGCTCAGTGCTTCTGCTGTGTCTCCTCAGGTCCTGTTGGCCCTGCTGGTCTTCCTGGAACGCCTGGTAAGACGTATTTCTCAGATATCCAATGAGACATCAGGGTCCACATACTGTACGTACTTTCCCTTTGATTGTTCATTGTCTTTGTCTCTATAGGTCCCAGGGGAGAAAGGGGAGAGGAAGGAGAGAAGGGAGACCAGGGAAAGCCTGGTATTACTGTACAGACTGTGGAAACCATAGAGAGTGAGTATGTTTTGCTCATATCAATGAATTCTTACAGACGGCAGACCTGAATATGTTCTTGTTTTAGACTCGTTACAGTATAGGACTTTCGTATTACCTTTAAACTTACATTACCCCTTACAACAGGACGTGCACCTGCGGCTAGTCTTCCTGGCCCACCTGGCCCTCCAGGGCCCCCAGGAGAACCAGGTCCCCAGGGTCTTCCAGGTAAGCCATGTGGTTCATTCTCCATGCACTTTAGAACTTCAATGTATTTTGGGATGTATAGCCGTTTTATTTTATTTAGTTCTGATCCCTTTTTCTTTTGGATTCTGTCCTTTTATAAAAGCAAATTCATACCTTATTCCTTCTCAGGTAAGGGTCCCCCAGGTCCTGAAGGTCCTCAAGGACAGCCAGGTGTACAAGGTAAGGGTCCCCCAGGTCCTAAAGGTACTCAAGGAGAGCCAGGTGTACCAGGTAAGGGTCCCCCAAGTCCTGAAGGTCCTCAAGGAGAGCCAGGTGTACCAGGTAAGGGTCCCCCAGGTCCTGAAGGTCCTCAAGGAGAGCCAGGTGTATCAGGTAAGGGTCCCCCAGGTCCCGAAGGTCCTCAAGGAGAGCCAGGTGTACCAGGTAAGCCATATCCTTTCTACCTGAGAAGACTGCACAATATTATATTGAAATTATATTGTAAAATAATTAAGCTATTGTAAGAATTATAAGTTACTCTTCAAACCATTTTGATGAATTTCAACTAAACCACAGGTGTTGGTGTGCCCGGCCCCCGAGGTGATAAGGGAGAGCCAGGTAGCTTCGTGCCCAACTCAGGTAGGTGGCCCTTACCAAACCTACACTGCACTCTCCATACTGTTACCTCAACACAATCACTCTACAGTCAAAGATAGAAGCTGTTGATCAGTATATATTTTACCTTTATTTACCTAGGCAAGTCAGTTAAGAACAAATTCTTATTTTCAATGACAGCCTAGGAACAGTGGGTTAACTGCCTTGTTCAGGGGAAGAACGACAGATGTTTACCTTTTCAGCTTGGGGATTTGATCTTGCAACTTTTTGGTTACTAGCCCAACGCTCTAACCACTAGGCTACTTGCCGCCCCGTATGATACGGTATGATATGGAAGGTCACGTAATGTATCGCAATGTAGTGTAACACTGTGTTGTCTTTCAGGAACCTTCTTCGCTGGGCCCCCAGGACCAACTGGTCTTCCGGGATCACCAGGTACAGAGGAGTCCAACTCACTGTCTATACCATTTGTGTTTTTATCATAGTCAATTTGGTCAAAACAGAGGTTATGTGCACTCATCTTGTAAATCATTTGATTGTTTCCTAATGCAAACCAGGACCCCAGGGTTACCAAGGTAAGCAATTTTAAAGGCATGTCCATGTCAAAGGGCTGGATTGATGTCATAGTAGGCTATGAACTGGCTCAATCACATACTATTTACATGGCAGACTTAGTGATAGACTTAAAATGTCAACCTTAACGCAATTTGATCTATGTTTCAGGTGACCCAGGTCAGCCCGGTTTACCAGGAGTTCCCGGAGATCCCGGTGTCGGTGGGTGGATCAAATATTTATCAGAAGCATAGTTAAACATTCAAGCCTACACCTGTGGCTTGGGTTACAATCAACATTTACTTCTGAATTTACTGGATCCTTTTGGGTATGTGTTGTATTGTTCATTGTATTGTTTTCTCCCCAGGTTTCCCTGGACCCCAGGGACAACCTGGAGGTCCAGGACCAGAAGGGGACAGTGGCCCTCCAGGGCCCCAAGGCCCAGAGGGCCCCGAGGGGCAACCGGGTCCAAAAGGTACACCCTTACACCCCTTTAAAGATGCAGTCTGGGATCTTAAGCACTACATTCGTAACATATCATACGAATGGCAAAAATAATTAAAACTGGGACCTGTTTTGGCTCATGAGCACTATTTTCAAATCTACTGGCTAAAATTATACAAAAGCTCTGGAGCATCACATTAACAATGTTTATCACTCAATATGGATCATTTGTGTAAGTTAAGCCTACTTATATTTTTATTAGGTGAGGCTGGTGTTCCAGGTGCTCCAGGAATCCCTGGCTACTCCAGTGGTGGATCATCCAGGAGTTCCCCTGGAGCACCAGGTCCACCTGGACCTCCCGGGGCTCCCGGAAATGATGGGCCACCTGGGTCTGGGGATGGAACACCGGACGTCCGTCAATACATCACAGAATACCTAAAGAGTGAGTGAGATGATAGGATTTTTCTTCTTACCTCCAATGAAAAGGAGTGGGGCTAATCTATGTCCATCCAAAGACCGTTACAATATTTGATAGCATACGTGACCTCCATGGGATAATATGGTCGACAAAACACGATTTAGTTGTTCTTTGCGTAGATGAGGCTAACTAAAATGGTGCCTCAAGATCTAAAACCTTTTCTACGCTACTGTTTAGCAGTGCAGTAACTTGTGTATTGTGTTGTCCTTCATGTAGGTGACGGTGTCAGGGAGTACATGTCGGGTCCTCCGGGTCCTCCGGGTGTACCGGGGCCCCCTGGTGGCGAGTCAGTGGACGATCTTGCTAGTCGCGTCATCGCGTACATCCAGAGTGAGTCCAGACAAACCAACATCTTATCAAAAGCATTACATATATGAAGTATATCATATTGTATGTTTACCTGGATCTAATACTTCTGTTGACATTTCAGGTGGAGGTATTGCTAGTGGGGTGCCTGGACCTCCAGGCCCGCCTGGCGCTCCCGGTGGAGGCAGTACATCGCTAAATGACATCATCAGCCTTCTACAGAGTAAGTCAGTTGTTTGAGCACAAATGTTGATAATCAGGTCGGAAAAAAGAGATAACATTGTGTCATGAGACAGTCAATGAAGTGCCCTTGCCTGATCCGTTCCCCTCTCAGGGGAGGAAGTGCGACAATACGTCATCGGTCCTCCTGGCCCTGCTGGACCTCCTGGCATCCCAGGGATCCCATGGAGAGGAGGCTATGGCTTTAATACCCATGAGGTGGCTGGACGAGTACTCACTCTAATGAATGGTAAGGAATCACTGACACAGCCATGTCAGATTCACATTTAGATTCATACACACACCATTTGCTTCTTTAACCATAGTGTGTGCAAGTGTTTCCCAAATGGTGGGCCGGGACCTACATATGGATCTTGGTAAGTAGTTCAATTGATTTAAAATAGTCACGTGATAAGATTTCAGGATTGAGATTGGTTGTAGCATCAGAGCAGGGTATGGTGGGCATGGTCGTACCCCCTGGACCACCAGGCCTACCTGGGTCTTACAGTGACATCTCTTATCTTCTGCAAAGTAAGAACTCTGACTAGACTTCCAAAATTCTGTGAACTTTCAATGAATTACATTTTTCCGGAATCAGAAGGGAATAGCAGGAAATCCGGAATCGGGACATCGGAAAAACCAGGAAATGTATTGAAAGTTCCTGGAATTTTGCGACCGTAGCTCTGACTACGGACTTTATACTAACATTAGCGTTTAGCACATGTTCTTTTCCGGAAGAGCTAAATGACACGGTTTTGGCCACACATTAAATTCCAATCATCTATCATACAGTGCATTCAGAAAGTATTCAGACCCCTTGACTTTTTCCACATTTTGTTACGTGACAACCTTATTCTAAAATCGATTGAATAGATTTTTCCATCCTCAATCTACACACAATACCCCATAATGACAAAGAAAATTGTTTAGACATTTTTGCTAATTTATTACAAATAAAAACCTGAAATATCACATTTACATAAGTATTCAGAACCTTTACTCATACTTTGTTGAAGCACCTTTGGCAGCGAGTACAGCCTCAAGTCTTCTTGGGTATTTATTTAAAACATTTATTTTACTAGGTAAAGTGAGTTATAAGAACACACTCTTATTTTCAATGACAGCCTAGGAACAGTGGGTTAACTTCTTATGGGCGGTAGCATCCCACCTGGCCAACATCAGGTGAAATTGGAGAGTGCGAAATTCAAACTACAGAATTATAAGTATTTAACTTTTATAAAATCACAAGTGCAATACATCAAAATAAAGCTTAACTTCTTGTTAATCCAGCCACTGTGTCAGATTTCAAAAAGGCTTTACGGCGAAAGCACACCATGTGATTATCTGAGGACAGCGCCCCGCATACAATACCATGAAAACATATTTCAACCAGGCAGGTGCGACACGAAAGTCAGAAATAGCGATATAATAAATGCCTTACCTTTGATGATCTTCTTCTGTTGGCATTCCAAAAGGTCCCAGTTACATCACAATGGTCCTTTTGTTCGATAATGCCCTTCTTTATATCCATAAAAACTCAGTTTAGCTGGCACGCTTCAGTCAATAATCCACCCAGTTTCCCTCCATCAAAATGCATACAAAATGAATCCCAAACGTTACAATAAACTTTTCCAAACAAGTCAAACAATGTTTATAATCAAACCTTAGGTACCCTAATACGTAAATAAACGATAAAATTTAAGACGGAGAATCGTTATTTTCTTTACCGGAGAAAAATACCAAAGAATGCGCTCTCATTCACGCGCTTGGAAACACTACAGCCAAAATGGGAGCCACCTAGAAAAACTACAATTGCTGGCTAATTTTTCCAAAAACCAGCCTGAAACTCTTTCTAAAGACTGTTGATATCTAGTGGAAGCCCTAGGAACAGCAATCTGGGAGGACTTCGCCTTATAATAAAAGTGATAGCCATTGAAAATAGTGGTAGGCTGAATTCTTTGGGGGGGGTGGTTTGTCCTCGGAGTTTCGCCTGTTATATCAGTTCTGTTATACTCACTGAAATTATTTTAACAGTTTTAGAAACTTTAGAGTCGTTTCTATCCAAATCAACCAATTATATGCATATCCTACCTTCTGCGCCTGAGTAACAGGCAGTTTACTTTGGGCACGCTTTTCATCCAGATGTGAAAATCCTGCCCCCTACCCAAGAGAGGTTAACTGCCTTGTTCAGGGGTAGAACAACAGATTTTTACGTTGTCAGCTCAGGGATTCGATCTTGCAACCTTCCGGTTACTAGTCCAACGCTCTAACCACTAGGCTACCTGCCACCCCAAGCTTGACACAGCTTTATTTTGGGAGTTTCTCCCATTCTTCTCTGCAGATCCTCTCAAGCTCTGTCAGGTTGGATGGGGAGCATTGCTGCACAGCTATTTTCAGGTCTCTCCAAAGATGTTCAATTGGGTTCAAGTCCAGGCTCTGGCTGGGCCACTCAAGGACATTCAGAGACATGTCCCAAAACCACTCCTGCGTTGTCTTGGCTGCGTGCTTAGGGTTGTTGTCCTTTTGGAAGGTGAACCTTCACCCCAGTCTGAGGTCCTGGAGAAGGTTTTCATCAAGGATTTTTTAATATATATTTTTATATAACTAGGCAAGTCAGTTAAGAAAAAATTCTTAGTTGCAATGACAGCCTACCGGGGAACAGTGGGTTAACTGCCTTGTTCAGGGGCAGAACGGCGGATTTTTACCTTGTCAGCTCAGGAATTCGATCCAGCAACCTTTCGGTTACTGGCCCAATGCTCTAACCTCTAAGCTGCCTGCCACCCCAAGGATCTTTCTGTACTTTGCTCCGTTCTTTCCCTTGATCCTGACTAGTCTCCCTGTCCCTGCAATTGAAAAACATACCCACAACATGATGCTGCCAGTACCATGGTGCCAGGTTTCCTCCAGACGTGACTCTTGGCATTCAGGCCAAAGAGTTCAATCTTGATTTCATCAAACTAGAGGATCTTGTTTCTCATGGTCTGAGAGTCCTTTAGGTGCCCTTTGGCAAACTCCAAGCAGGTTGTCATGTACCTTTTACTGAGGAGTGACTTCCGTCTGGCCACTCTACCATAAAGGCCTGATTGGTGCAGTGCTGCAGAGATAGTTCTGGAAGTCACTCCTCAGTCCTTCTGGAAGGTTCTCTCATCTCCACAGAGGAACTCTGAAGCTCTGTCAAAGTGTCCATTGGGTTCTTGGTCACATCCCTGACCAAGGCCCTTCTCCCCTGATTGCTCAGTTTGGCCGGGCGGCCAGCTGTAGGAAGAGTCTTGGTGGTTCTAACTTCTTCCATTTAAGAATGATGGAGGCCACTGTGTTCTTAGGGACACCGTTCCCCAGATCTGTGCCTCGACACAATCCTGTCTCTGGGCTTTACAGACATTTCCTTTGACCTCATGGCTTGTTTTTTTGCTCTGACATGCACTGTCAACTGTGACACCTTATATAGACAGGTGTGTGCCTTTCCAAATCATGTCCAATCAATTGAATTTACCACAGGTGGACTCCAATCAAGTTTTCGAAACATCTCAAGGATGATCAACGGAAACAGGATGCACCTGAGCTCAATTTCAAGTCTCATAGCAAAGGGTCTGAATACTTACTGTATGCAAATAAGGCATTTCTGTTTTTTATATTTGTAATAAATTTGCACACATTTTTGAAAATCTGTTCTCATTGTCATTGTGGGGTATTGTGTGTAGATTGATGAGAATTGTTTCATATTTTTTTAAATCCATTTTAGAGTAAGTCAACAAAGTTAAGGGATCTGAATACTTTCCGAATGCACTGTAGGTCTAGAGCCAGAATGACTTACTGGACAGGCTGCACATTTATTCCTCTTAACAGTTTGGCTGATGTCAATTCTGCCTGTCTTTTCTAGATGCTGAATACAGAGGCGTCTTGGGCGCTCAGGGGCCTCCTGGTCCACCTGGTGTTCCAGGCCCTGCTGGCCCTCAAGGCCCTGCCGGTCCTTCAGGACAGGCCCCCTACAGCGGCTCTGGATACAGGCTGGAGGAGGTCAAGGACTACATACAGAGTGAGTATAGAAAAATCAATAAGGGTTTCACAAATGGTTTTCTGCTAACTGGATAGTGATATGGTATTACAGTACTATCCAAAGACTCCTACAGTTACAACAGTACAGAAATAGTTTTCCATTATCCCCCCTGTAGGTCTAAAACCAGGAAATAAAAGTTAATAGATTACTTGAAATGCATTGAGCCTGTACAATAGGTTACCCTAATTACATCACTTCATGGATGTCCTTCCCAAGATAAAAAGGTTACTTATTAAAAAGAAAAATAGACCTTGATAGGGGATTTTACAGACTCCCATTCATTTCAAAGCAATAATTTACCCTTACTGCCCCAAATCAGTGGGTATCAGTGGGTGTAACTGGCATATTGTATTATCCTCACCAGGTGGTCTAAGAGGGGGAATGTTTGGGCCCCCAGGCCCCCCAGGTCCCCCTGGACCCCAGGGAAACAAGGGAGAGCAGTGTAACTCTGGGTACGGCCACGCCTTTGACCACAGGACCAGCGAGGGAAGAAGGCTGGCTGAGACTGAGACAGACTTCTCCAATATAGCGGTCCGAGTGACTGACTACATCAAGTGTAAGTGAAACTGAATATCCAATACTGTCATCGCAGTGCTACAATATGCTTTTCAGAGCTAGACACATTTAACAACATTTAAATGCAATTCTTCAAAGCTTATTTGTTTCCAATGATAATGGATCAAAGGAATGGCACATTGACTTGAATTGGGATGCCAGTTCTAGTAATTCAATTTATATGCCAATGGGACACACATGTTGATAAGTAAGGATAGCGACCATCGACAATGAATGAAGAGTCCTACTTTCCTGGTGATTGGATGTAAATGCACATGCTATCTCTGATCTTGATTGTTTCCCATCCCGTAGACCATGGTCTGTTGAGGGATGTGGTTGAGAACCGGTCTCAGCTGGAGAAGTCACAGGTTGTTCAAGGACCCCCAGGACCCCCTGGCCCTCCCGGTGTGCCAGGATTCAGCCGTGTGTTTGGTTCCCATAGTAACATCACTGACCTTATGGAATACATCATAGGTGACAATAATACAGTATAAATGCAATTCATTAACATACAGTACCAGTCAAAGGTTTAGACACACCTACACACCTAAGGGTTTTTCTTTATTTTTACTATTTTCTACACTGTAGAATAATAGTGAAGACATCAAAATGATGAAATAACACATATGGAATCATGCAGTAACCAAAAAAGTGTTAAACAAATCAAAATATATTTTAGATTTTAGATTCTTCAAAGTAGCCACCTTATGCCTCGATGACAGCTTTGCACACGCTTGGCATTCTCGCAACCAGCTTCACCTGGAATGCTTTTCCAACAGTCTTGAAGGAGTTCCCACATATGCTGAGCACTTGGCTGCTTTTCCTCAACTCTGTAGTCCAACTCATCCCAAACCATCTCAATTGGGTTGAGGTCGAGTGATTGCGGAGTCCAGGTCATCTGATGCAGCACTCCATCACTCTCCTTCTTAGTGAAATAGCCCTTACACAGCCTGGTGGTGTGTTCTGGGTTATTGTCCGGTTAAAAAACAAATGATAGTCCCTGTCACGCCCTGACCGTAGAGAGCTTTTTATGTCTCTATTTTGGTATGGTCAGGGTGTGATTTGGGTGGGCATTCTATGTTCATTTTCTAGGTTTTGTATTTCTTTGTTTTTGGCCGGGTGTGATTCTCAATCAGAGGCAGCTGTCTATCATTGTCTCTGATTGAGAACCATACTTAGGTAGCTTTTTCCCACATGGTTTTGTGGGTAGTTATTTTCTGTTTAGTGTTTTGCACCTGACAGGACTGTTTCGGTTGTTCTCTTTGTTATTAGTGTTCAGTTTCAATAAAAAGCATGAACACTTACCACGCTGCGCTTTGGTCCGACTCCTCTTCTTCAGATGACGAAAACCGTTACAGTCCCACTAAACACAATCCAGATAGGACGGGGTATTGCTGCAGAATGCTGTGGTAGCCATGCTGGTTGAGTGTGCCTTGATTTCTGAATAAATCATAGACTGTGTCACCAGCAAAGCAACCCCACACCATCCCACCTACTCCTCCATTCTTCACGGTGGGAACCACACATGCGAAGATCATCCGTTCACTTATTCTTCATCTCACAAAGACACAGCGGTTGGAACCAAAAATCTCAAATTTGGATTAATCAGACCAAAGGACAGATTTCCACCGGTCTAATGTCCATTGCTCATGTTTCTTGGCCCAAGCAAGTCTCTTCTTCTTATTGGTGTCCTTTAGTATTGGTTTCTTTGCAGAAATTTGACCATGAAGGACTGATTCATGCAGTCTCCTCTGAACAGTTTTGTTGAGATGTGTCTGTTACTTGAAGCATTTATTTGGGCAGCAATCAGAGGTGCAGTTAATTACTGATTTCGGAGGCTGTTAACTCTAATGAACTTTCTTCTGCAGCAGAGGTTTCTCTCGGTCTTCCTTTCCTGTGGCGGTCCTCATGAGAGGCAGTTTCATCATAGCACTTGATGCTGTTTGCGACTGCACTTGAAGAAACTTTCAAAGTTCTTTAAATTTTCCGGATTGACTGACCTTGATGTGTTAAAGGAATGATGGACAGTCATTTCTCTTTGCTTATTTGAGCTGTTGACATAATATGGACTTCTTTTACCAAATAGGGCTATCTTCTGTATACCACCCCTACCTTGTCACAACACAACTGATTGGCTCAAACGCATTAAGAAGGAAAGAAATTCCACAAATGAACTTTTAACAAGGCACAACTGTTAATTGAAATGCATTCCAGGTGACTCCCTCATGAAGCTGGTCGAGAGAATGCCAAGAGTGTGCAAAGCTGTCATCAAGGCAAAATATGGCTATTTGAAGAATATAAAATATAAAATAAATACAACTTTTTTGTTTACTACAGTACACTACATGTGTAATTTCATAGTTTTGAAGTCTTCACTATTATTCTACAATATAGAACATAGTACAAATAAAGAAAAACCCTTGAATGAGTAGGTGTGTCCAAACTTTTGACTGGTACTTTATCTCACATTATACATTTTAATTAAGAACAGTACCAAGTGTGAAGTCCAATTGGTCACGATTGAACATTGGTGGGGCTTTGCCAAAATGCTGATTGCAGCTTTAACCTCTCTGGAATATGTGGGACGGTAGCGTCCCATCTGGCCAACATCCAGTGAAAATGCAGAGCGCCAAATTCAAATAAATTACTATAAAAATTAAACTTTCGTGAAATCACACATTCAATATACCATATTAAAGCTACACTTGTTGTGAATCCAGCCAACATGTCAGATTTCAAAAATGCTTTACGGCGAAAGCAAACAATGCTATTATCTGAGGATAGCACCCCAGCTAACAATCACAGACCATCATATTTCAACCTTCCCGGCGAACACAAAACGCAGAAATAAAGATATAATTCATGCCTTACCTTTGACAAGCTTCTTCTGTTGGCACTCCAAAATCTGTCGATATATATCCAAAATGTCGATTTATTCGGCGCGTTTGATCCAGAAAAACACCGGTTCCAACTTGCACAACGTGACTACAAAATTCTCAAAAGTTACCTGTAAGCTTTGTCCAAACATTTCAAACTACTTTTGTAATACAACTTCAGGTATTGTTTAACGTGAATAATCGATAAAAAATTGAAGACGGGATGATCTGTGTTCAATACCGGAGGAAAACAATGTGCAGCATGCTTTCTGGTCACGCGCCTCTAACAAACAGTACACTTCACTGGAGCCATGGCTACCATGGAACATGGCTACTTCTTCATTTCTCAAAGGAAAAACCTCAACCAATTTCTAAAGACTGTTGACATCCAGTGGAAGTGATAGGAACTGCAGGGAGGTCCCTTAGAAATCTGTATTCCTAAGAAATCCCATTGAAAAGAGAGTGACCTCCAAAAAATCTGAATGGTTTGTGTTCGGGGTTTTGCCTGCCAAATAAGTTCTGCTATAGTCACAGACATGATTCAAACAGTTTTAGAAACTTGAGAGTGTTTGCTATCCAATACTATGCATATATTAGCATCTGGGACTGAGTAGGAGGCAGTTTACTCTGGGCATGCTTTTCATCCAAACGTGAAAATGCTGCCCCCTATCCTAGAGAAGTTAACTTTATACGAAATAACCTTATGTATCCTCCATAGCCCATGGAAACATTGTGGGACCCCCTGGAAGGCCAGGACAGAAAGGGGACATAGGACATACAGGTCACAAAGGAGAGAGAGGTACCTTTTGAACCATTACGCTTTTTAAATCTTTACAGTTGCGCTCTTGATTATTTGCCAGGTCTTTGTAAACCATTGTGTTTTCCCTTTACCAACATACTTAATTAAGCATGATGCTACTGTAGGATCCATTCTAGGGATACTATATGTCCTTCTGTCATGATAGTACCCTCAATACAAGTGTCCCTGCTATGCATGATGTGTTGATCTGACCTAGTTATGCAAAAGAGACATGGTTTCATTAAGATTTCAAATTTTTCCACAGGAGAATACACACTCGTGACCAACAGAAGAAAGAGGAATGTTGGTGTTTGAGAAATAAATGATTGATAAATACTCATTAAAGGTGAATGAAAGTCCTATGAAATATGTCATGAGTCATGAGCATACATGTCTGGGGCCTATTGCCTTGGAGACATTACCGATGTAAGTATATAGTTTTCTATGGGAGAAACTGTTGAACGGGACAGTATTCCATGCGCTGATGTATTGTGTTGTGTCCAAGATGTCTTTATGATCTATTTTTACTAGTGTTTGATCTGGAGTATGTTTCCAAATCCCCTCCTTGCATGTTGATAGCAGGAATAGTTTAACTATGTGTTGAAAAATAGAACAGGGTGTGCTATTTTTATTCAATAGCTTTTGTACCATTATCGTTATTGTACTTTGAGGAAAAACATTTCATATCGAACGAAACTAAAACCATTGTCAAAATCTCCTTTCAATGTACTGTTATCACTTTATAAAAATAAAGCTTTGTTTATCTTATTTAATCAAAGTGGAACGTGATGTTCACATTGTTGTTATAGACTCACTGAAGAAACAAACAGGTACACGCTATATTGTATACAGGAAATGGTTTATTTACAGAACAATGCAAATCTACAGTACATAGGCATTCTATAAACTATAATGTAAACTTGTCTTAAAAATTCACATAATTTTTTCATGGCAGTTCAATTTCAAACAACATTCTGAAATCAATCATGATACAATTTGAAAATCAGAAGGAAATCGTGACACTAATAACATAACACATATTGACATGATTGGTATTTAATTATATTTTCAATTCAGCTTAAATTTCAGATTTTAAATGACTATTTGACAATTGAGGAAACTACAATACTGTAGTAAAGATACATTTCCACATAAATAACTACTGGCGGAGAATCTTCATTTTGTATAAGGTGCACAGCACTCCTTCATTGTGTATGATGTTTTGTTTGCCACTATTACAGACCAATTATAAAATAGCATCGAATGATTGTTGTTCCTGCAGCCAATCAAAAAAGGGTGAGATGACAAATGGACCAATCAGAAGTCATGATGGCCTAAACCAGTCAGGTCCAACAGTTCCTTTTTAACAAATGATTTTAAACTGTGTTAGAGGTTATAGGCTACCACCACTTTAGAGTAGATCATGCATATCTATGATAAAATAAGCTAAAACTGTAGTTCTGAAAATTGTATCAAAACGGTTAAACTCATGATAACGTCATATTCATTATCCTTAGATTAAATAAGTAACGAACAAAACATTTGATTATGATACAATAGGCTATACGAATATAAAGATCACTTGGGTCGGGACTAAGTCTGATTAAAATAACTTCACAGAGGGCCACAACATGAATACTGTATCTTCATACATTTTGTTGAACACACTAAGGCTATTAGCTAGTATGAATGATAATAAAACAGTATCATAATTTCCTTACAAACAAACCGAAAAGCCATGCAGGTCAACTGATGAATATGGTAATGTAATAATACCTTATTAATGGGAGGCAATTTTATAAACAATACACAGACATACCAAACATTTGCATGAAATTCTAACAAAACAGACCTTCATATAGGTTCTCACAGATTTCTATCGAATTATATAACAACGCCATTTGAGCAACCACAGTGAAAACCTTGTCTCTGTCTGGATATATAAACAAACACCATTTTAATACCCCCTCCTTGATATGCTAAAAAAAAAATGGCCACTCGCCGACTACGCCAAATTACAAAAAGAGCGAAACAAATCTCAAGAGTTGTGCTGAAGATGAAAGGCATGCTCATGAAACCTGAAGAAAGGTACTAGTCGGGGAATCTCAACCGTTTCACGAATGTTCAAGTAAAACAACAGTGAAAGTAGTGATTCAGTTTGGATTCCAGGCTAGAAGAAAGGAGCCATTTCCGGCAGAAATATATAAATCCCAAACTGTTGTTAATAAGCTCCAAAAAATAACATTTGATACCATAATTATAACATAAGAAGTCAAACTTGCATTGAAATCCATGCACAACTTCAGGCAGTCACTCCCTAGTCCATTGGAAACTAAATTCAATATCTTGTCAAGATATGTGTGATTGCATATAAAATATATCATGCCTTTGTCAAGATTCATTATAAAAAATGTGCTGTTCATCCTTTACCAAAAGTACATTCTTATCATATCATTAGCTCGCTCAAACATCACCATAGATATTGAATATATAAGTTCATTATATTGGACGTCAGTGGTACAAAATGTTACTTATTTAGTGCAGGGCTGCCAACCCCCTTCTTGGAGGTCTACTGTCCTGTGGGTTTTCAGCCCAACCCCCTTCCTGGAGGTCTATTGTCCTGTGGGTTTTCAGCCCAACCCTCTTCCTGGAGATCTACCGTCCTGTGGGTTTTCAGCCCAACCCTCTTCCTGGAGGTCTACCTTCCTGTGGGTTTTCAGCCCAACCCTCTTCCTGGAGGTCTACCTTCCTGTGGGTTTTCAGCCCAACCCTCTTCCTGGGGGTCTACCTTCCTGTGGGTTTTCAGCCCAACCCTCTTCCTGGAGGTCTACCGTCCTGTGGGTTTTCAGCCCAACCCTCTTCCTGGGGGTCTACCTTCCTGTGGGTTTTCAGCCCAACCCTCTTCCTGGAGGTCTACCTTCCTGTGGGTTTTCAGCCCAACCCTCTTCCCGGAGGTCTACCTTCCTGTGTCTTTTCAGCCCAACCCTCTTCCTGGAGGTCTACCTTCCTGTGTCTTTTCAGCCCAACCCTCTTCCTGGGGGTCTACCGTCCTGTGGGTTTTCAGTCCAACCCTAATTTCACATACCTGATTCTACTAATTAGCTGCGCAACAAGACCTTAACTAGCTGAATCAGATATGCTTAATTAGGGTTGGACTGAACACCTACAGGACAGTAGATCTACAGGAAGAGGGTTGGGCAGCCCTGATTTAGTGCAAATAACTAATGGTATAAAAATCAAGCAGCAATAGTTTCTTTTCAGAGGAAGCTTACATTTGAAAAGCCAGTCCATTGAAATAAAAGTATACAGGCACTAGATTCTTCAAGAAGAAAAAAAAGATTCACAAATGAAAAAGAATCGTCAGTGAAAAATGTAATCTGCCTGAGACACTTTAGTGACTTGGAGGCAAGGATTTGAGGAACAGAGTGCCAAAGTATCAAATTTGAAAATGCATAATGTCAAGAATCTCCTTCATAACTCATTTTAAAAGAGGAAGCTATAAGAAATAAAACTGTTTCTTTTTTTCAGTCAGTGGAAAATGATTTGAAATGGAGTGAAATGCGGAGGTACTACTTCTACAATAAAAACACAAATTCAAACTCTTGCTACGGTGTGCCCGACTGAACACGACTCTATATAATGAAAAAGGGGTAAATTATATATAACAGATCACCATTAAAAAGGTCTTCATGATTAACACAGTCTGTAGCTTGAGGGCTACTGTCCCATCCTCGTCCAGAAAACGATAGAGGGGTACACACCCCCCTCGGAGATATCGCCCCTTCATCCCCGAATGTCATCAGTGGAGACAGGGCAAGGCAGCAGAGGCTCAGTCTTATTAGTCTGTGTGTGTGTGTGTGTGTGTGTGTGTGTGTGTGTGTGTGTGTGTGTGTGTGTGTGTGTGTATGTGTGTATCCATCTGGAGTGTGTATATCTATTCATTGTGTGTGCCTTCAATATGTGGGTGTGGATATATGTTCATGTCCATCCGGAGTGTCATGATAGGGTTAACCCCTAGAAGCCAGGGGTGTGGACACTGGGGATGGGGTAGAACTTGGAGATGCGGCTCTGGGCTGAGGGGTTAAGGCACTCTGACTCTCCACTCATCTTAAAGAAGACCACCTGCTCCTGAAGCTTCCTGGCAAACTCTTCCTCCAGAGCCTAAGAACCACAGACAAATGGTTGGTGAGCGGATCACAAGCAAGAGATGACATAATATTAATTTGGCGGCTGCTTATTTTTGTGCTGTTTTACACATGTACCAGATACGTATTTGTTTTTTTACATATGGCTCTGAGATTCCCCCTGAGACACCCTCAGAGAGTGGGGTCACAGTCAGGGTCAGGCATTATCAGCGGAGAAATTAGAGTTAAGTGTCTCGCTCAAGGACAAGTGGACAAGTGTTTCACCTTGTCAGCTCTAGGATTCAAACTAGCGGATTTCGGTTACTGGCCCAACACTCGAACCGTTAGGCTACCTCCCACCCTACCTGCCACCATGTGTTTCAACTACAAGTATCTCATCTCCGAAACAAAATATGTGCCAAATATTCAATAGAAAGTGAAATAATTTCCTGTCAAGGGTTAACTGGTGTAATGGTTACCTTCTTCCTGGGTCGTAGTTTCTCCCTCCACTCCTTCAGCTCCTGGCTGTGCTCTTCATCCAGCTCCTTCAGCTTCTGGGTCTCGTGCTCTATCAGGATGTGGCACTTCTCATTCTTGAAACACACAAATACACACATTGGGTGTTACACGCTTTAATGAATAACAGATGAATCAAAGTGTGTGTGTGTGTGTGTTTTCTGTTGCACCTTGTGCAATTACAGAATCCCTGATATGCATGTGGGCGTACTATATATTTTATACCATACACTATTACAAATAAGGATACGGTATTGTTCCCTGGAGTACAAAAATATCTAAATACGCATAATGTAGCTTCAGAGGTAAACATAATGATCTCACATGGTACTGTTTTGTACCTTTTAGGGTACATGTGCAGACAAAGAGTATAATGGTACATTTTTGTAATCCATATTATGAATATAAAAAGGTACAATCATCACACTCAAAAAAGGGGTAATGTGAAGGTTAATTTTCCAGGTGACAAATGTATTTTGTTTACCCTTAATACCCACCATACAATGCTAACTTTTTGCCACCTAAAAAGAACGGCTTTGTCACTGGGGTGGTATCCCAAAAAGGCACATTTGTACCATAATTATTATCTTCATATTTCCCAGCATGCTCTACTGCAGGTTCATTTTTTAAGAATCGTTTTTAATATCTGTGTTTTTGCATGTACATTGATTGATTAATCATATGCTACACAAAGATAAATAACATAAATGTTTCTAAACTAATCCAATCAGTTAGTTAGATTTTTTTCTCCCATTACACAAATGGTTGTTCCAATTTAAATGACTTAGGTAGTCTCCTCAAAATGTTCCTAACTCTGGCTGTCATTGTGAATGCATGTTGCAGGTGAACAAATTCCAACAGCTGGATATCCGGCTGGATTCACAAATCACTTTGCAAACCAACATAAAATGACTTGCAGGTATACTTGCAAAATTCTGGTAAATTTCCCAGGTTTCTAGAAATCACAGTCGGAAGATTCCTGGAAACAGGAGGGAATAAGGAGGAAATGATTCAACCACAATATTCCAATATTCCCAGAAATTGGGGTATGTTACCAGAACTTTGCAAGCAGGCCTGATGTAGTCTATAAACCATGAGTTTCATGCCACTGTATTAGATTAAAACTAGGCTTCAAAATAAGGCCTCATGAGATATGTAATGTATTGTCATAAAGAGTTTAATTTTAATAGTAATATATGCTTAGGAACTCACTTGGTGAAGACCACATGACTGAAAATAAAAGAATTTAACAACAATGTTTCTGTTACTAACAAATACAGTCATGGGTGGTAACTCTACAATTCAATCAAAAGGGCAAATTGGGAAATTGTATTGGAGGCTTGGCACAGCGATGGAGTGGCTTTCAGATAGTTATTTTTGGCCACCCGTGAGTGGAAATATTGTACAAGTTTAAGTGGTCTATGGTAGAGGTCCATTTTTGCCACTTACAAGGAACAAATGGCTTTGTCACTGTGATGGTACTATATACTGTAAAGGCACAAAGCATGCTTTTGTACCTGTGGAGAAAGGTACTATCTGAGGTATGAACTTGGGTACATAAAAGGAGGACCTTACAGGGTACCACCCCAGTGACAAGAAGTTGTACCCCTTTAGGAACAAATCTACACCCTTATTTCTGAGAGTGTACCTGTAACTGCTGCAGCTCCCTGATGTTGGCGTCACACTGCAGTTGCAGGTCTCTCATCTGGTTCTCATGTTTCTGGTGCTGGTGGAGCCTCTCATTCTTCTGCCTCTTCTCCTCCTGGGCTGCAAACTGTCAAACACACAGCAACATCTCAGTTATTCCACTCGCACAAGTATTAAAATAGGCCCAATTACAGTTGGAACTTGATACATGCTTAATTTGCACTGGGAGTCTCAAGCTTGACCTAGCATTGCCTAAAGTACTGTAAATCCAACTAAATCCTTCAGTGCCTGGGAAAGTCCCTTTGACTTGGATCAACAAGCTCTGAGACTTTACCTCTTTCTTCACTGAAAGCAATGTCTATAATCCCTCATTAGCTGGCAGCATTGGCGCAAAACAAAGCGCGAACCACCGCATTTAACCATGGCAAGGTGACTGGGAATATGGTCAAATAGAAACAGTGTAGTTATTCCCTCCATAAGGCAATCAAACAAGCAAAACGTCAGTACGGAGACAAAGTGGAGTCGCAATTCAACGGCTCAGACACGAGACGTATGTGGCAGAGTCTACAGACAATCACGGATTACAAAGGGAAAACCAGCCACATCACGGACACCGACGTCTTGCTCCCGGACAAGCTAAACACCTTCTTCTCCCGCTTTGAGGAAAACACAGTGCCACCGATGTGGCCCACTCGCAAGGACTGTGGGCTCTCGTTCTCCGTGGCCGATGTGAGTAAGACATTTAAACATGTTAACAATCACAACGCTGCCGACCCAGACGGCATCCCTAGCCGCGTCCTCAGAGCATGCGCAGACCAGCTGGCTGGAGTGTTTACAGACATATTCAATCTCTCCCTATCTCAGTCTGCTGTCCCCACTTGCTTCAAGATGTCCACCATTGTCCCTGTACCCAAGGAAGAAAAGATAACTGAACTAAATGACTATCGCCCCGTAGCACTCACTTCTGTCATCATGAAGTGCTTTGAGAGGCTAGTTAAGGATCATATCATCTCTACCTTACCTGACACACTAGACCCACTTCTATTTGCATATCGCCCCAATAGATCCACAGATGATGCAATCGCCATCGAAACAGCACACTGCCCTGTCCCATCTGGACAAGAGGAATACTTATGTAAGAATACTGTTCATTGACTATAGTTCAGCCTTCAACACCATAGTATCCTCCAAGCTCATCATTAAGCCTGGGGCCCTGGGTCTGAACCCCGCCCTGTGCAACTGGGTCCTGGACTTCCTGACGGGCTGCCCCCAGGTGGTGAAAGTAGGAAAAAACACAGGGGCGTGCTCAGCCCCCTCCTGTACTCCTTGTTCACCCATGACTGCGTGGCCACGCACACCTCCAACTCAATCATCAAGTTTGCAGATGACAACTGTAGTAGGCCTGATTACCAACAATGACAAGAAAGCCTACATAGAGGAGGTGAGGACCCTGGTGCAGGGAAAATAACCTCTCCCGTAACGTCAACAAAACAAAGGAGCTGATCGTTGACTTCAGGAAACAGCAGAGGAAGCACACCCCTATCCACAGACAGAACCGCAGTGGAGAAGGTGGAAAGCTTCAAGTTCCTTGGTGTAGACATCACTGACAATCTAAAATGGTCCACCCACGCAGACACTGTGGTGAAGAAGGCACAACAGAGCCACTTAACCTCAGGAGGCTGAAAAAAATTGGCTTGGCCCCTAAGACCCTCACAAACTGTTACAGATAAACAATTGAGAGCATCCTGTCGGGTAGTATCACCGCCTGGTACGGAAACTGCACCGCCCGTAACCGCAGGGCTCTCCAGAGGGTGGTGCGGTCTGCCCAACACATCACCGTGGGGCAAACTACCTGCCCTCCAGGACACCTACACCACCAGAGGTCACAGGAAGGCCAAAAAGATCATCAAGGACATCAACCACTCGAGCCACGACCTGTTCACCCCGCTATCGTTCAGAAGGCGAGGTCAGTACAGGTGCATTAAAGCTAGGACCGAGAGACTGAAAAACAGCTTCTATCTCAAGGCCATCAGACTGTTAAGTAGCCATCACTAGCTGGTTACCACCTGGTTACTCAACCCGGCATCAAAGAGGCTGCTGCCCTATATACACAGACATGGAATCACTGGCCACTTTAATAACGGAACACTAGTCACTTTAATAATGTTTGCATACTGCTTCACTCATCACATATGTATACAGTGTATTCTATGTTACTGTATTTATTCAATGCCACTCCAACATTGCTCGTACTAATTCCATTCTTTTACTTTTAGATGTGTGTATTGTTGTGAATTATCAGATACTACTGCACTGTCGGAGCTAGGAACACAAGCATTTCGCTACACCCGCAATAACATAAATATGCTAAATATGTGCCCAAAACAATTGTTTTGGACCATTATCTCTCACCTGTTTGATCTTCTCCCTCTCCTGCTCGGGTGTGATGGGGCCCCCAGTGATTCGGAGGCTCTTCTTGAACATGGCCATGCGCGTCTTGGCATCGCTGCGCTGGATCTTGGGTAAGCGGGCCCTCTCCTGTGTCTGCCTGTTCTTCATCTCCTCTATCAGACGCTGGTTGTAGCGCTGCATCTGCTCCATCTCCTACACACAGACAGAGACAGACAGACAGACACAGACAGACAGAGACAGACAGACACAGACAGACAGAGACAGACGGAGATAGAGAGAGAGGGAAATAGAGGGAGGAAGGGAGAGAGAGAGAGAGAGAGAGAGAGAGAGAGAGAGAGAGGGGAGGTGTGGGGGGGGCAGAAACACATCATTACCTTCCATAGAAATTAGATATTTGAGATATTAGACTAGTTCCCAAAGTGTTAGCCATTTAGTTGTCTTGTCCGCATTTTGCAAAAACAATGACGCATCATTGTTGAATGCAGAAACAGATATACCCAGGCATATTTCAAATCTGATTTAAGATGTTATGAGTCAAAACTTGTAGTCATTCAGTATTATGCCTCACTCAATCCCCCAACCTGTTCAGGTATTTTGCTCCTAGTGGTTCTGTTCAGGACTAGGCTTATGAGATCTGATCCTGAATCAGCTGTTGTTTGTCTATCTGGAAGCCTTACTGTACCTTCTCGTGTCTCTTGAGCAGCTGGTGTCTCTGCATGAAGTACTGGTCTTTCAGCTGTTGTTTAAACAACTGGTGTTTCTCCTGTAGGTGGCGCTCTTCCAGCTCCCACATGGCTGCTTCTCGTGCTGCAAGGACCAAAGACACAAACTCAGTACAAGGAAACGCTGCATTACACGGAAGTTCAGCATATTATTACCAGACACAAAACCCCACCATTGTAATCAGATCTTTCATCTGTATTCCTTTGTATTTGACCTTGACGAATCTTGGCATCCAAAAAACATGTCACTAGATTTGACTAACTGGTTAGCTTGGAATGTGTTTGTGAGACACTTCCTTCAGAAGTTCATTTTCTTTCCCTTTCTAACATGGTTCATACCGTTCTATCAGCTAGTCATCAAGGCCTACAGCTTGTGAACATTTCTGTGGAACTATTTCTATAAGCTGATGTGTATGGGGTGACTGGAATCTGACCAGACAGGGTTAGTAGGCTGCTGTTCAGTTCATGTTAGGTTCTCAGCATTAATAGGCATTATAAACTGGGTGGTTCGAACCCTGCATGCTGATTGGCTGAAAGCCGTGGTATATCAGACAGTATACCACATGACAAAACATATGTTTACTGTTCTAATTACATTGGCAACGAGTTTATAATAGCAATAAGGCAGCTCAGAGTTTGTGGTATATGGCCATTATACCACGGCTAAGGGTTGTATCCAGGCACTCCGTGTTGCGTCGTGCTTAATATTGGCCATATACCACACCCCCCCGTGCCTTATTGCTCAACTAGAGTCAAGGCCTGACGGGGCCTTAGGTTGAACTCTGTAGAGCTTCTGTTTTCAGTTATATACTGTGTCACTGTGGGTTTGCGGTTTCCATCTCACACACAGACAGTAAGGTTTACCATATTTCCTTTAGGTATGCTGGTGATAGAAACACAGTCTACCCTAGCCACTATGTGGTGACTCTGACCTTTGTAAGGTAGTGCATCTATCCTACTGCAATGTGCATCTGTGCTACTTGCGTCTCACACAGAGCTATGCAGCTTCTGTGTGTGGTTAAGGCCGGGTTTCTCTCCTCTGAAAGGTGCTATGACTGAGTACCTATCTATAGTTTATGTATCACGCAGAGAGATGCATCTTCACCTCTGAGGAGCTGTTGTTTGTGGTTGAGACAGTCTCTCTCGATGGTGGCCAGCTCGTGTTTGTGTTGCTGGATGATCTTCTTCAGGTCGCAGTCCAGCTCCTGCTGCTGTTTCTGCAGGAACTCCTGCTCCTGAGGAAGAAGAGGGAAAGACAGCTGGATAAGTGAAGAATCTCTATATGCCCCTCAAACTCAACTCTGGACCTCAAAGCCAGTTCCTACTGCATTTATTCATTGTTCCCCTCTAATTGAGGACTTATTTAGACCTGGGACACCAGGTGTTTGCAATTCATTATCAGGTAGAACAGAAAACCAGCAGGCTCCAGACCTCTTAGGGTAGGAGTTGAGTACCTCTGCTCTACACTGTGTGATCCAGGCAGAAGAAGAGAGAAAGAGAGTGGTATTAGTCAAATGAAAAGGCCATTAGCAGGCCAACTGAGACCAAATTCACAGAACCAAAACACACCAGGAGTCACAGAACAGTGTGTCATATCTTAGTTATTCGATGAGTTGTTACACTTACTCAGATTGCCAATACAGCCCTAAAACCAGGCCTGCAATGTCACTTGAGTAAATTAAGAAACACCAGAAGAGAACTGTGTCGGTGCAGTTTAAGAGATGAACAGAAGAGAGATTCAAAACCAACCCGTAATAGCACGGCAAACAGAAACCACAGGCTGACGGCGCCAAACAACACGTGTCTGTCCGTCAATTTGGAATGGCTGTCTTCACCTCACCTGCTCTAGTTCCCCCAGTCGACTCCAACAGCACGAGAGAGAGAGTCACCGTAGAGCAGACAGATCTAGCTTGTTGATGTTACCCCCCCATCAGGACAGACATGTAATCTGACCAACCCTACTGTATGGGGTCTGGACTATGGGTTTCCATTTAAAAAAAAGAAGAGTTTACCTGGGGATAAGTATGGCTTGAGTTAATGGACCACACTGTGGAAGCTGGCAACAATGTGGCGACAGGACGTAGACTAGACGGACTAGATGTGCTGGGTCATCGAAAACGCCGGACGTCGACTGGCGGACTTGATTCGTTTATGGGCAATGCACTGCAAATGTTGTTTTTTTCATTGCTAAGTTCCAGGTTGATTGAAATGCTAAGTTCAGGGTTGATGGTATTTCCTCTATAGAAATGTGTCGGTCAAATCCCAAAATAGAACACTGCTGCATTCCCTTTAAACCAGGCCTTCACATGTTGATCAGTCCAGGTGTTAAGGAAAGGAGAACGCCCACAAAGCATTCCACTCACACACACGCACCGATATAAACACCGCCGTCTCAAAGTCAGTGAGTGAATCTACTGCCATGTGAGAGAGCAAGAATAGGACACATTTCAAACCCGAGCGGGGGAATCTTACAACTTACATCCTGCATGGGGGCGTTGAAGAGAGTGCAGGAGGACAACTGAAAAGACAGAATCATACCCTGCGCCACTCCCTGTAGATCACAACAGATTAGACCTATACTCTACGAACTCATAACATGTAGCCTGAATGCCAGTCTGTTTGTTGCATTACTGCCAACACTCGTTTTCATGTATGACCATATGGGAAAAGGAGCTGGCAATAGTACACAAGCAGACTGGCACTCAGGCTCCATACAGCACAGTAAGCTGGGCCACACATTGTAGACCAGAACAGATTATACTCTACTAATCATCAGCCACTCATCCATAAACATTGCTGGCTAAGTTAACCATTCCACTGACACACTGTTACACCCCCGTAATATACAGGCAATGTGTTCCACTGTGATTCACAGGTGGGTGGATTGTGTTAGAAAACACATCAATAGTGTTGGACCGTACTGTAACTTGTGCTGGAAGATACTGTAATCCTACTTGATGAATGTTTTGAATTAAAATGACCTACTGTATAATAATACATACACAAACTCTATTTTTGACCAAAAACAAACCACACAAGACAAGTTTTGAAAAAAAGGAAGAGTAGCCCAAATATTCCCAAAGGCGCTAAATGACAGTGATCTTGAAAGCAGTCAACGGAAGAATTGGAGACTGACATTGAAGGGACAGTCCAAGTAGGAAAGCCACACCAGAAGTGTTCCACAACAAACTACCTCTTCACGTGGAGTTGTGATTATGTCCTTTTTCCCCCGTTTCACGATAGCGTTTCTCTTGTGTCTGGGCGTGAGTCGCATTTCCTGTTTGAACTACGGCATGAGGCAGCCCACAAACAAACACACCACAGTGACAGCAGAAACAACACAAGACACAAGAAGGCTTTGATATGGATTTGTGTTTCAACTTATTAGCCAAAGTCTATGAGAAGTAGCCTGGTGCCAGATTTGTATGTATGCGCTGCATGAGCCAACATCTCGGACTATAGCCTAGTCAGAATCATTTGGATTCAGCACACAGGCTACAGATCTGGGATCAGGTGACGAGAAGTGACCGTTTCAGACTGAGTTAGACACAGGTTATATAAACCCTATGAGAGAGATCTACTGTAACCACAGGTGTGTCAGTAAAACTCTAGCTGCTATAAATAGGCATTGGATTGTCGTGCTGATTGGGCTCTTACGATGGCACACTGGGATTAATAGTGAGGACGAACTGGGGCGCACATAGATAGACATCTAAACATTCACACGACTGTCAATGCTAAACAAGGGAAACCCTTCCAAACAAGATTGAGAATATATCATCTCTGTCAGCTGGACTTAACTACCCTGTGAAATGTAAGACATTGAAAATAAGACTAGTTCTTAGAATTTCCTGTGGCATGATGTCACCAATACATGCATATTAAAACCACTCTTAGTGATCCAGTTCAACAGTACATCATGCATATTAAAACCACTTCTAGTGATCCAGTTCAACAGTACATCATGTATATTAAAACCACTTCTAGTGATCCGGTTCAACAGTACATCATGCATATTAAAACACCTTTTAGTGATCCAGTTCAACAGTACATCATGCATATTAAAACCACTTCTAGTGATCCAGTTCAACAGTACATCATGCATATTAAAACCACTTCTAGTGATCCAGTTCAACAGTACATCATGCATATTAAAACCACTTTTAGTGATCCAGTTCAACAGTACATCATGCATATTAAAACCACTTCTAGTGATCCAGTTCAACAGTACATCATGCATATTAAAACCCCTTCTAGTGATCCAGTTCAACAGTACATCATGCATATTAAAACCACTTCTAGTGATCCAGTTCAACAGTACATCATGCATATTAAAACCACTTCTAGTGATCCAGTTCAACAGTACATCATGCATATTAAAACCCCTTTTAGTGATCCAGTTCAACAGTACATCATGCATATTAAAACACCTTTTAGTGATCCAGTTCAACAGTACATCATGCATATTAAAACCACTTTTAGTGATCCAGTTCAACAGTACATCATGCATATTAAAACACCTTTTAGTAATCCAGTTCAACAGTACATCATGCATATTAAAACCACTTTTAGTGATCCAGTTCAACAGTACATCATGCATATTAAAACCACTCTTAGTGATCCAGTTCAACAGAGCTCATCGATAGCCTGGGAAAACAACTAATCTCTGCAAGAGTAGCTTAGTATATTTTTGTCTATCAATAAGTGTTGTTGGTGTTGAAAAGACAACTAGTCCTTCTGGTCTTTTCCTACCAGCACTGACTTGGCTGATAGCTTCTTTACTGAGGAAAAATGTACTTGCGACAATGTTGATATGTGGTGACAACGGTGATATTCTCACCAAGCTATCTTAAGGTAAGTTGCTCTGGATAAGAGAGTCTGCTAAATGACTAAAATGTCAAATAAGACATTGTAGTGAAAACAATCCTGCAAATCACAGACAGCCAATGAGAGTCCAATCGCTGCTTAGCCTAATCTAAGACGGATCAACATGGTTCTTTTCCACAAGTGTACTGTACACCGCAAGCACATAACACAGCCAGACCTTTACAGCATCAGTTACAACATTCACATACCACACACACTAGTGTTGTCATGATACCAAAAATGTGACTTTGATAACGATACCAGGATTAGTAGTATCATAGTATCATGATACCATCACTATACTCAATATCAAAAACGATACCAAAACGATACCACGGCTAAAAAAGGCGCATTGGCCAAATGTACAGAATGGCACTTGATCCAGATCGCCATGACTGCGTTAATGAATCAATTATACAATCATACAATTTGACTTAGTTTTTACTAATCTAAATACATAACATAGTGGTAGTCATTTATTTTGAATGGTAAATCTCTATTGATAAACTGGGTAAATCAAGATGTAGCCTAGGCCTATTCACAATACATATTAAGAAATCATAGCCACCCCCGTTTTTATATATATATATTTAAAAATGGCTCTGCCTTTTGGGCCCCTTATGTGCTTGGGCTCCGAGGATTCAGCCCCTGTAAGCACCTGTATTAATCAGGCGCTGGGAGTGTGTGCATGCTGGTTTCGGCTGATTCAATGTGGTAACGGATGAAAAACAATCCATTTCCCTTCCATTTGTGGCCTTGTTTTATTGTACTGATCAACAACATTTGCATAGAGGAAGCAATATGTTCTTTTATAAATGTGCGCGCTGTGTCTTCACCATTTAATGATGTCATTCAAACACAGTGACAGAGACAGGAGAGACCTGAGGCGAGGGAGACCGAGTGAATGAATAACGTTTTTTGGCAATGATTGTATGGTTTTTGGTGACAATCAGCTTTGTAATCAGCATATTTTGCATTATGGTTTGCATTACTATCACAAACAAAGTCCTAGGGTAGGGAATTGATAACTTCAGCTGTAAGCTAGCAAGGAAAGTTAGCCTACAAAGCTGGAAGCTAAAAAGTTACCTTATTACATTGTAAAGTGTTCTAGCCTGTAATGAGCATTGTTTTGCGGACAGTAATTAACAGTTGCACAACTTCTACGTGATGTGTTGCATTATTCAAGTGTGTTAACTTCTGTGCAGCATGAGAGGAGAGCTAACATGATGCAGACTCCCAGTGTGAGCAGTGGTTCCTCAGGACAGGCTAGCAATGGGTAAGTGAAGCAGGCACGGTGCTCTCGTGCTATAAGTGGACCGGCTGTGCTGATAGACTTGATCCTCTCTCAATCAGTAAACGACGTGAGACACATTTGACAGAAGGACCGAAAGTACTGAACCGTTTTTCATGTTCTAGTATAGAAAAAGCACAGAAGTTTGGGTATACCGCGCAACACTAACACACACTGCCAACTACTTCCTTACCTCTTTCTTGCGGTTCTTGAGCATGTTCTGGAACTTGGACAGCTCCTTGTCCTGCTCGGCCTTGATGCGCTTGGCCTCGTCCCTCAGCCGGTTGGTGTGCTCCTGCTCCAGCCTCTCGATGGTCTGCTTCTGCTGTCTCTCCAGGTTCTCCACTTCCTGGTCGTAGTGGCGCTTCTTACTCTGTAGAAGGAGGATGTCATTTTGATTCGGTGTCAGTTCGTCACTTTCGCTAGAAATATAACTAGTTTTCAAACACTGGTCATCAATAAAAGATTGGCATATTACAGAAAGCAATGGCATTTCAATGGCATCCCGTTTGCCTTGGATTTACTAGCTGGCTAGTGGATTCAGTCTCTGTCTAAACTGTGAGTGGCAGGTTGACTGACATACAGGAGGATTTACCTAGTCCAGAAATAAGTCATGACGTAACAGGAGCAAAAGGCACATGGAAGCTGTGGTGTGGACGGGACATACCTCTGTAATACTGGGCAGGGACCAACTGGTCTTACTGGGCTAATTCAGTTTACTGTTTCACAGTCATGTGTGGTTTAGCATGCTCCTTCAGGATTGGTTGTGACCACACCAGTAGGCAATCTTCTGTCACTGTGCTAGGTTGGACACAGTGTGACTGGGGCCAGGGTCGCGAATAGGCAATTATAGTACTACAGCACTACATGCAATTACAGTACTACACGGTACCGTTCAATAGGTCTCAAAGCACCTCCCATTGAGGCTTTGACAAAATAGATAGTGACTCACGGTCGTCTCCTGTTCGAAGCGGCGGCATATCTGCTCTTTCTGCTGCTGCAGTTTATTGCTGAGCTGCTGCTGGGCCCTCTGTTCCTCTTTTTGCAGGAAACGCAGCTCCCTCAGCTCCTGACGCCTGGGAGAGGAGGGGGAAAAAACCATGAGAGAGGAACATCTTTTTCTCCAAAAGGAGATTAAACAACCCAAAGCAATGGAGGAAGGGTCTCTCTCAAGAGACCAATGAAAACGTTATAGAACAAGATATCTCTATGCATGCGACTCAGTAGCACTTTGATATGCAAATGAACTGAGGACAAAAGGGGGTGCAACTCAATATTAGGAAGGTGTTAATGTTTTGTACACTCAATATACTAAAATAGCTACATTCACTAGTTCATGCAGTTCAGTTAAGCTTGAGCTTAGGCTCTAATACTGCAGGAGCTTATACTGCAGGTGAGATGGATTATATCTTTGCATAGTATTGGCATATATTTCAATGCATAATGCTCAAAATGCTAATTAATGTAAATGAATCTTTACCTGAGGAACCTCATCTCCTCGTTCTTGGTGTCATTGTCGGTGATGATCTTCGACGTCGTCACGCTAACCTCGACTCCATCCACCACGAACCTACGGGTCTTCTTCAGTGTCTTCTTCTGGCGCTTGGTGTCCTGAAAAACAAAATGGTGGCACTAAATATACCATCAATATACTGTAGTTGGACTACTTCATGGGATAAAGCGGTCACTATAAACATTACAATTCATAAGCATTTATAACACCGATAATAATGTATGAAGCATTTATAATGGTGTATTCATGAGGGTTATTACTGGATTACTTAGCTATTACCAATGGATTTGATCAAAGACATCCTCTAAAGAGAGTGTATTGTGATGCCGTACCTGTATGGAGAGGGGTCCTGGCTCCTTGGTTTTGGTCAGGAAGCTGGAGATGGACAGGTTCATGTCTATGCTGCCGTTATCTGCAGCAGAACTACTCCCAGAGTCCGAATCCCTCTCCTTCTCATCCTTAGACTTCCCTGGAGTCCCTGTCTCCGCAGTTGGCTTATACTCCACTCTCTCTTTCTCTCCTTCCTCCTCTTTACAGACCGCTGGAGATGCAGGTGTGAGTTTGTCTTCCACCTTAGTCTCCTCTGGGTTTGTCACGGTAACCTTTGCTTCCCTGCTAAGCTCCTCGTTGGCTGGTTCCTCCTCAACTTCCATCTTGTCTCCTGTTGGCTTTTCCTTGGCCTCTGACCCTTCTGCGGTGATCTCATTCGCCTGGACCTCAGCTGTGTCCACTTCCTTTTCATCTTGATTGGATATTGCCAGTTGTTCCATCTCCTTGTCGGCTATGGTGACTTCAGCATTGGAAACGGTTCCGTCTGGTTGGGGCTCTGCTGGTTTCTCAGCTGGTTCTGAAGAAGCGATCTCACTGGGTTCTGTTGGGGAAACCTCTGTTATTTCTGGAACCTTCTCCTCCTCTTCCTTCACCTCTACTGGTTTCTCACTGGCTTCTGTTGTCTCTCCATTTATTGCAACACCAAGGGTCTCATCCATTTTCTCCACTTCTGCAGGGACAGCAGGCTCCTCGACCAAGCTAGTGTCCACAACCAGGTTCTCCTCTGGTTTGACGACGCTTGGTTCAGGGACCTTTTCAACAATCTGTGGTGTTAGAATAACCGGTTCAGCCTTCTCCGGTAAAGACTCCAAGATGGAGGCTGAGGGAGACTGAGGGAGCTTCTCATCGTCCGAGCTGGCAACACTGGCATCGGACGGTGCACGTTTGTGACCCTGAAGAAAACGGGATGAAAATCAAAATGTAGGTTAAAATAATCAATAGATAATGTCTGGATTAGCTTTCAAATAATAGAACTGTGGGAATGATTCTAAATAAATCCTTTTGTCAAGTCCGTACAGACTGCAGCCTGTTCTTTATAATAAACGACGAAGACCACCGAAGAATACACACTGTACCTTCTATAACGTTTCGCACTCTTTCGTGTGGTTATTTTTCTAACTGAGCTGTCTGTGGTGTAACATACCCGATGTGTCTCTCCATCCTCCTCCTCCTCCTCTTCCTCCTTGTGTTCCTCAATCTCCTCGTAAACCTCAGCCTTTGCTTCAGCGATCAGCTCCCTCAGCGGTCTGCTGTCTGTCACAGTACTCAAAAATGGATGCTGCAATGATAAAAAAAAAAGATGCATAATATTGAGGACACTTTTAGATATGAAGACTACTATGTCCTCTTGAAGTGTACTACTTACGCCGCATCTGAAAAGACAACATAAATATTTGTGCGATTTCAATATCGCAGTTAAAGAGGTGCAATTGAGACACATCACACAAATCAAGATACACCATTTAAAGAATAACACAGTGTACAAAACATGACACAGACTGACCAGGTGAATCCAGGTGAAAGCTATGATCCCTTATTGATGTCACCAGTTAAATCCACTTCAATCAGTGTCGATGAAGGGGAGGAGACAGGTTAAAGAAGGATTTTGAAGCCTTGAGACAATTCAGACATGGATTGTGTCTGTCTGCCATTCAGAGGGTGAAAAGGGCAAGACAAAATATTTAAGTGCCTTTGAATGGGTTATGATAGTAAGGGGCCAGGCGCACCAGTTTGAGTGTGTCAAGAACTGCAACGCTGCTGGGTTTTTCACACTCAACAGTTTCCTGTGTGTATCAAGAATGGTCCACCACTCAAAGGACATCCAGCCAACTTGACAACTGTGGGAAGCATTGGAGTCAACATGGGCCAGCATCCCTCTGGAACACTTTCTAAACCTTGTAGTCCATGCCTCGACGAGTTGAGCATGTTCTGAGGGCAAAATGGGGTGCAACTCAACAGTATGAATGTGTTCCTAATGTTTTGTCCACTCAGTGTATATTTAGTCAAAAATGTGAAGTACAATCTTCATAACAACTCAAAACAATCTGATTAATACACAAAGCACACTGTTCCCTACTTTAAGGTACTGCAGTCATAATGCATCCCTTTTCCAAACACCAAAACCAAAGTCTTACCTTATCCTTCTTTTGCCAGGACACCTGCTGAACATAATCGCCGGCCTAAGAATATGCAGCTTCTTCGCTATCAACAAGTTCGTTGGTGGTATACTACTATTCAGTATTTTATAACGATACTCCTGTTGTACTGTCCCACACTGAGCTCATGTGTGTTTATGTCCTCCGTACGCCTTATAGTCTTACCGTCCGTCTGGAAGTCATTCTGTCTAGCTTGGCGGTCGCTCTTTAAACCCTTTCGGAAAGAAAAGCCTGTTGTGCTGACGGAGGCGCAGAGGGGATAAGTAAGTGTCGTTAGCGCGCTAGCTAGCACACCAGGTACCTGGCTGACACAGATGTACCTTAGATGCACCGGCTGAGCAGCTACCGGATCATGATCAGGGCCAATATGGCCATGTATTTAATTTGACAGCTGGCCGTGGGGCGGAGTGCTGTGCTAGGGGGCGGGGGGGTGAGGGAAAAAACAGGAGGAGGTGGGGTGAGGAGGAGAGGAGGTGGGCTGAGGAGGAGAGGAGGTGGGGTGAGGGAACAAAGGGGAAAGTGAGGACAAAAGGGGGCAACAGGTGTGTCACCATTACCTGTAGAAGTTGTGCCACATTCCATCTGTTGTCCACATTCTTATCGAGGCACTTTCTTAGGAAATCACTGAACTCTGGAGACCTGAAGAGAGTGAATGGGGATCACTTATAATAACTACAACATTGAAAATGGGCTACAATTAAACAGTGTCATGTATAGAACCATCTCAACAGATATGGCAGGTGGAGAGAGGAGTGAATTAGTGATATAATCTCTCTAGGCAAGAAAGTGCAAGAAGAGAAACATGGTGCAGAGTGACAGCGTATCAAAGGGGCATTTCTTCCTTCCCATTTAATTGAAGGTTCCTGAGGCCAAACCTAGACAGAAATAACTTGTCTGCCAGGCTGCCACATCCCTGACTGACACGCCAGACTTACCAGCGCGACGGCTGCATCAGGGTAGGAGGATCGGCCTTGGCTATTTTCAGCAGGACTCTCATAGGGTTCATCTCGTGGTTGGGAGGCTCAATCTGGGCCATCTCGATCAGAGTCACCCCCAGGGACCAGATGTCAGCCTTGTAGTCGTACGGGCGGTCCTTAAACGTCTCACACATCACCACCTCCGGGGCCATCCTGGGAAGAACCAATCAGAGGAAAGGAAATGTTTCAGTGAAATATGAATGACCAATGAAAAAGGGACAAAATATATTAGGTGAAACGCAAATGACTATGAAACGAATTGTGTGGAAATGTGGAATTGTAGCATTTTTTGGACAGTAATATTGGGATTTTGTAAGGTTTCAATAAATTGAAATGCAAGTAAATATTTGTTTGGGGGAATACATTAAAAAGTATATCAAGATGAGTGGCCAATTCAGAAGAATGGGGAGAAAGAGTCATTTGATGAATTACGACAACATGACATGTTTTCATGCTTGACTCACCAGTATGGCGTCCCGATGAAAGAGTCTCTCCTCTGTAGTGTTTTGGTATTTTTGGCCGACACACCAAAGTCAGCTGAAACACAGATGGGAAACAGTGCTTCTATTAGCAACTAGGGTACAACATGTTGTTGTTGTTCATAAGAATTAACCTAAACCAGGGGTATTCATCCTGGGGTCCGCGGCCCCCTAGAGGTACTGCAGGGGGTCCGCAAAAATATACACAGTATATATATTGAAGTGATTTTCATCATTTATTTATTTTTTTACTTGTGTTTATCGCTAGCATCAACAGAATATTTTTTAAATGACATACACTACCGTTAAAAAGTTTGGGGTCACTTAGAAAATGTCCTTGTTTTTGAAAGAAAAGCATTAAAATAACAAAATTGATCAGAAATACAGTGTAGACATTGTTCATGTTGTAAATAACTATTGTAGTTGGAAACGGCTGATTTTTGATGGAATATCTACATAGGTGTACAGAGGCCCATTATCAGCAACCATCACTCCTGTGTTCCAATGGCACGTTGTGTTAGCTATTCCAAGTTTATCATTTTAAAAGGCTAATTTATCATTAGAAAACCCCTTTGCAATTATGTTAGCACAGCTGAAACCTGTTGTCCTGATTAAAGAAGCATTACAACGGGCCTTCTTTAGACTAGTTGAGTATTCTTTCAAGAACAAGGACATTTCTAAGTGACCCCGAACTTTTGAACAGTAGAGTACCTACAGTAGAAAATAGGATATTATCTTATTTCTAATGATGTCAACTTTATTTCTCAACTCCTAACATCGAGCAAATTACACTCACTGTATCTGACATAGGCTTTGAAAATGCATCCGCGAATAGGCTACTAGTGTGGCAAGTGCCGCTGACTGCTGGTAAGCTTTCTTGACTTGGACATACATGTTTGCCTACACATGGCTAACCTTTGTGTAAAAATGTGATTGGTGTCACCATTCTAGCTAATAGGCTATGTTCAGGACCACAATGGAAATAAGTCCCAGACTTTATGTGTTATCCCCTGTGATTTCACTCATGTGCATGTGTCTTTTTCAGGTGTGATTGTTTTTTTAATATGGTCAAATGAATAAAAATGTGGCCTCCTGAGTGGCGCAGCGGTCTAAGGCACTGCATCTCAGTGCAAGAGGCGTCACTACAGTCCCTGGTTTGAATCCAGGCTTTATCACACCCGGCCATGATTGGGAGTCCCATACGTCGGCGTACAATTGGCCCAGCTTCGTCCGGGTTTGACAGTCATTGTAAATAAGAATTTGTTCTGTACTGACTTGCCTAGTTAAATAAAGGTTACATTTAAAAAATAATAAACCAAACAATTATGTGAGAGTTCCTCTTCCAATTATAACACAGCTAGAAGGAGCCAGATGTCTCACCGGATGTATACATCTGAAGCATCCGCTTAAAACTACCAAATATAACGATGAGAGGAAGTCCAGTGGCGGGAAGCGGGAGAAGCTGAAGCTAGATGAAACTTGCCGACATTCAACAAATGTACTCATTGATTAAACAATACAGTTCTCTTCCAAAAAACGACAATATCTGTTATGAACAGAGTGCCCTAAGTTTTGTAGACTTGACCCTTTAGAAACAATTAGAAAAAATGGCATTGATTAGGAGTGCAAGAGCGAATGGAGTTATTGCACACCCTCAGTTCACAGACTAGGCGTTCCCTAACAGAAATATGCAAATACATGCTAGAACGTGCCAATAGGATTGCGCTAGCTGGTGCTTGGCTCTGCCCAAACCTGGCTTGTTCTGCCCATTAAGCTTATTTTTCTCCCATTGGGAACAACACTGGTGGTGTATCTTGGGTTAGTTACCAGCATCTTTGATTATGATGTGGGAGGTCAAAATAATGAAAATCTACCAAATCTATTAATTGAAACATGTTAACTACTTATTCTTGCCAGTATTATTCACCTGATAAGACAAGACATGTGACATTTTGTTTTCTGCTAACGTATGATAGTGGCCCCAGGGTTACTGGCTTTCCTGGGAGGGGGTCCCTGGGCAAGAAAATGTTGAAGACCCCTGGCGTAAGCCAATCTATACAAGTTAAACAATTGTTTCTGAAATACATTTAGGTCTTCAGCCAAATCCAGGCTTATTCAAAAGCATATCAGTAATCATGTTAGCGACACACAACATGCAACAACAAAACTTATTTTTACGTAACGAGTGCATCTGGACAATGACATCATGTGTTGTTTATAACAGAGTGTGTGTGTGTGTGTGTGTGTATGTACGTGTTTTTGTGTGTGTTTGTGATTAATCTTTCACACAAAGTCTCTCACTGCCTGTCACTGACATGCAAACAGGCACTTTCACAGCCACCTTTGTTGTCACTGTACTGATACAAACCCTACTTTGTTCTGCATTATCACATCAAGCCTGTTACAGGCACAAAGTTATGACTCATCCTAATACACAACCTACTGCATGATGAGTCTCCACTGTGTGGAGCACCCCTCACTGTGTACCAACATGACAGAACAATGATGACATGCAGGTTTTCCTAACACGCAATCGATTTGTAGGCAGTTAGCATTGCCATAACTGAGTGACATAAGTGATTCGTAGATGACGGCTACAATATTACGTGATGGAATATTTCTGTCTGCATATTGTGTTATAAATGTTATGATAAACCTAACAAACAAATAGCCCCTTATTCCTCTTTATTTTCTTCCACATCTGCGCTAAACATATTTGGTGTTTTATAGCGGTGATATCATGCATTTATTTTGACTAAATGCACCAATAGGTGCACTCTCTAACATCCAAGAATGCACTTCTACGGTGTATCCAAAAACTCCCCCTGACCCTATTAAAATCTGCAATATGTAACTATTTGGTGAACATAGAAATGTCACATAGAAATGTGAGTTATAAATTGTTCTCATTGACAGCAAGTCTAAGAAGCGGTAGATCTGTTCTGTGTGTGCTATTTCTATGATTCCCATTCTTATGCTTAGTTTTTGTGTCTTTTACTTTTGGTTTTGTACACCAGCTTCAAACGCTGACAATATGGTTGCAGTCATTGCAGCTAAAGGTGGTACAACCAGTTATTGAGTGTAAGGGGGAAATTCCTTTTTCACACAGGGGAATTGTTTGTTGCATAACTTTGTTAATTCAAGAAATAAGTATCCATTTGATTGGTTATTTGTAAACTCAGGTTCCCTTTATCTAATATTAGGTTTTGGTTGAAGATCTGATAACATGCAGCATAAAAAAAAATATGCAAAAACAGGGGCAAATACTTTTTCAAGGCACTGTACAATATTTTGGATTATTGAAAATGTATTTCACAGCGGTTTAGATGGTACAATGATTCTCTACACACGGCTTGTTTTGTCACAAACTGAAATTAGGCTAACTATTATAATTTTAGCAACCAGGAAATGGTGGAGCGACAGCCGGATAGCCTTTTTCCTAAGAGTGTACGGTGGTTCATTCCACCTTAGTGGTGTGCATTTTTACTATGACTATGACTATGTCTTCTACTAAAGGACTAAATGTACATGTTAAGCACAGATAGTTGGTTAGGACAGTGGTTTTCAAACCTCTCCTAGGGGACCCCTGGACGTTTCACAATGTTGTTGTAGCCCTGAACTACATCACCTGAAACACCTATCCAGGGGTTTGATTGTTGACAAGTTGCGTCAGGTGTGCTAGCTGTGGAATAGTTCTAATACATGGAACGGCTGCGGGTCCCCAGGGAGAGGTTTGTGAAACACAGGGTTAGGTAACTCCCAGCCCCTCTTCCCCGGTCTCTTACCCAGTTTGACGTCTCCGTTCAGGGATAGCAGGATGTTCCCAGCCTTCAGGTCTCTGTGGATCACCTTGTTGTCGTGGAGGTAGAGGAGGGCCTGGAGGGTCTGCTTACACACCACCCGGATCTGGGGCTCTGTCAGGGGCCTCTCTAGCTCTGAGGGACCGGGGCCACAAACACATACTTAGCATTCCTCCTCACACACTGGGTTTCACTCACACTGGGCTTCACTCACGCAGTCATGCAGTCGCAGTCACACACACACCCTCAGTAACAGGACTGAGCTGGCTTACGGCTGTATCAATGAAGAATGTTAATATTGATACCTTATCAATGTAGTATGAGGGTGGTCTACATCGTGTTGGTGCTAATCACTGGTAGTTCAACATCAGTTAACTGTTACTATACTGTTTTATATTTTGTATATTTCAGTCACATAATGTTAAATACATTACCATTGTTATCAATGATTTATCACTCATCTGCTTATCATATTCTTTAGAAGTAGGATGTAGGAAGACTGACTCACCCAGCATGACGGCATCCACCGCTCCACCTGCACAGAACTCTATCAGGATCTACAAAATAACAGAAGAATGGTTACAGTAGATCCAGTACAGTGGATTAAAGAAAACTAACAGCATTCATCTAATGAGGTAAAAATACCATAACAGCTTAAATACCATAGTAACAGGTAAACATACCATACATTTTACAACAAACACTAGTACTTTGAGTGTTTACAGCTATACAAAGACCCTTTTCCATTGTACTATAGGCCAAGAAGTCACTGTGTCATGTGGTCTTTGTCAATGGAGTCCTGTCTGGACCCAGTAGCCTTACAATTCAATGCAAAGGGTCTTAAAGGGTCTCAAGTTCAATGGTATCAAGATGCAACACACTCTACCTATCCATCACGTAGGCCTAAGTTGTTACACTATGGACCAGCAACCTTCTCCCCTCCATACTTAAAAGCCCCCCCCCCTCCGCCCCCCTTGTCACCTGCTTCATATACAAACAACACTTTTAAAAGTCTCCTTTTTTTAAAGACCAAACTCCCCGGTCTGTGGCCCATATTCTTAGAGTGTCTCAGAGTAGGAGTTCTAATCTAGGATCAGTTTTCCCTTTTAAAGCAATGAATGAATTTGATTATATGGACATTAGAGAGGACCTGATCTTAGATCAGAACTCCTACGCAGACGTTTTGTGTATAGAGGCCCTGCTGTGTAAAACAATTTGAAAGTGGGTTGTACAGTGAATCTCCTCCTGCCCAGGTTCAGTGAGTGAAACCTGCCGAGCCTTAAATGGTTTCAAGGAGCTCTCAATACGGCTGCCTTGTGCCGCTGAGGTAAGAGGATTGGCCAGAGGGGCCATTCTGTTGCTTTGTTCTGAAGGCTTCCTCAGAGTATACACATGCAGCCTAGCCTAGCGTAGCTAGCCAGAACTTAGCCCTTTCCCCAAATAGGATTAGGAGTTTCCATGCACGCCTCAGGTGGGAGGGGGCTATCTTTAGCTGTAGCAGCGATGAGGCTAGGTATTTGGAGGAGAGAGACACCTAGCCATTCAGTGTAGGGAGGTAGTATCGTTCGACTAGCATAGTCCTATACGTCAATAGACTTTGGACTGTATCAGGGCTATAGCCTAACCTAGCCTAGCATGCTGCGAACACTACGTACACAACAGAGAAACAATTAGGCTAACAAAAAGAAAACAAGCTCAATTTATCCACGGCCCTACTGTGCTCAACACAGTAAAAATGTAGTTAGTTAGGGCTGAGTAGAATAGAGAAATGCTACTGACAGTGAAACAATGGAAGACATATTTGGTGAGAGGTGCCAAGAAGAAAAAGACAAAACACACTTCCTCAATGTAACACAGTCAATGAGAAATTATAGGTACTCTCTATTCTCCTTTTGGCTAGTATTTAGAGGGAAGTTGACCTGCTCACCTATTGAGGTTTAGAGTCAAACATAATTATTGCAACAATGACCCATGTGACCTTTAAGAAGAACCCCCAACCCCAATAAAAAAAATTTTTTTAGGAGGTAGACCAGCTTTAATATTGCAGATAAATTGTGGCGTCCATCAATGTAATTGTCTGCATCATTTCCAATCCCCTATATACAACAACAATCCTTTACTATGTTCCCCTAATCCTACCATCCCTCCCCCAATTGGAGTAAACTAATGGACAACAACTCTTAGGTTTCTACTTCCAGATTATACATACTATATACATTTCACGGACACAGTATATTTTAAAATATTATCTCTTTGTTTGTTAATAGTCCCATCCTTCATCTCCACTCAACCCCTCCCATCTATCTCTGAACACCATCCATTTGATTTCTATTTGCCATATATTTTTCAACTGTGCTGTGAGATTTTACAAAAGATGAACCAATTCTTAGTTTAGCCTTATTACAACCATATCAAACATAACATTCAACAAAAACCTTTCATTCTACCCAACAAAACTCTTGTAAAATAAGACAGTATGCTCTGCCGAGCTCAAGCTTTGAAACAGTCTTGTCATTCATACAGGCCCTTGTAGTGTTGTTTCACTGGTAGGCGGGCTGTTGTTTTAGTCCAGCTGCATGTACAATAGTGTACAATAGGCCAAACAGTGGGTCTTTACAGTGGCAGGCGGGTAGAGAGGAACTACAGGGCTGTCACCAAGACTTCCTCTCCCAGCCCTCTGAGGAGCCATTCATTCTCAGGACACAACTCTGAGATAGCAGCTGTGTGGCTAAGATCCTAACCAAAGGTTAAAAAGGTCAGGTAAATTGTGGTTTGGGAGACAAAGATATGCAACATATGAAAAAAGAGGCATATGCTCTGACCCGGGATTAGGCCTAACAGTCTAAGGTCAAGTACATTGTGGTTAGGATAGGAAATTAGAATGGCTGAGTCTGCGGATCTGTAGGTAACGGCCCCGTCCCTTTTCCCCAGAGCTGAAGATCTGAATCACGTACTGCACATGTTTCTTTATCTTTACCCAAATAATGTTGTGGTCAACCTCCATTCACATTTCTCACTGTCAATCATTAATGATCATTCTTTATGTTTTACCAGTGAAAAGTCCATGAAGCATCTGCATTACCAACCATTTGATCTCAATCAGTTTCATGGGGATATGCATTTACGTTGCCTTCGGAAAGTATTCAGATCCCTTGACTTTTTCCACATTTTGTTACGTTACAGCCTTATTCTAAAATGGATTAAATATATATTTCTCAGCAATCTACACACAATACCCCATAATGATAAAGCGAAAACAGGTTTGTAGAATTTTTTGCAAATTAATAAAATAAAATATTTACATAACTATTCAAACCCTTTGCTATGAGACTCTAAATTGAGTTCAGTTACATTCTGCTTCCATTGATCATCCGTGAGATGTTTCTACAACTTGATTGGAGTCCACCAGTGGTAAATTAAATTCATTGGACATGATTAGGAAAGGCACACACCTGTCTATATAAAGGTCCCACAGTTGACAGTGCATGTCAGAGCAAAAACCAGGCAATGAGGTCGAAGTAATTGTCCGTAGTTCTTAGAGACAGGATTGTGTCGAGGCACAGATCTGGGGAAGGGTACCAAAACATTTATGCAGCATTGAAGGTCCCCAAGAACACAGTGGCCTCTATCAGTCTTAAATGGAAGAAGTTTGGAACCACCAAGACTCTTCCTAGAGCTGGCCGCCCGGGCAAATTGAGCAATCGGGGGAGAAGGGCCTTGGTCAGGGAGGTGACCAAGAACCCGATGGTCACTCTGACAGAGCTCTAGAGTTCCTCTGTGGAGATGGGAGAACCTTCCAGAAGGACAGCCACCTCTGCAGCACTCCACCAATCAGGCCTTTATGGTAGAGTGGCCAGACAGAAGCCACTCCTCAGTTAAAGGCACCTGACAGCCTGCTTGGAGTTTGCCAAAAGGCACCTAAAGACACTCAGGCCATGAGAAACAAGAATCTCTGGTCTGATGAAACCAAGATTGAACTATTTGGCCTGAATGTCAAGCATCACGTCTGGAGGAAACCTGGTACCATCCCTTCGGTGAAGCATGGTGGTGGCAGCATCATGTATTTTTTTCAGCAGCAGGGACTGGGAGACTAGTCAGGATCGAGGCAAAGATGAACGGAGCAAAGTACAGGAGAGATCCTTGATGAAAATCGTCTCCAGAGAGCTCAGACTGGGACGAAGGTTCACCTGCCATCAGGACAATGACCCTAAGCACACAGTCAAGACAATGCAGGAGTGGCTTCGCGACAAGTCTCTGAATGTCCTTGAGTGGCCCAGCCAGAGCCCGAACTTGAACCTGATTGAAAATCTCTGGAGACACCTGAAAATAGCTGTGCAGCAACGCTCCCCATCCAACCTGACAGCGCTTGAGAGGATCTGCAGAGAAGACAGGGAAAAACTCCCCAAATACAGGTGTGCCAAGCTTGTAGCCTCATACCCAAGAAGACATGAAGCTGTAAACGCTGCCAAAGGTGCTTCAACAAAGTACTGAGTAAAGTCTGAATGTGATATTTCAGTTTTTTATTTCAAAAACCTGTTTTTGATTTGTCATTATGGGGTATTGTGTGTAGATTGATGAGGGGGGGAAAACGATTTAAGGCTGCAGGCAACAAAATGTGGAAAAAGTCAAAGGGTCTGAATACTTTCCGAAGGCACTGTAGATCTTCTTGAGTTATATAGTGTTGTTTTAGAGGTAGCCTACAGTGTTGTTTTGAATGATGTACAGTGAGCGCATTTTAGAGCCAATGGTGTTAACAAACTGTATCCTACACGTGTTTAGTTTCAATCAAATCACGTTTTACCTCGTGGCGCGTTCTGTGATGGAGAACACTGTCATTATGTGATCTCGCAGACATTGATTCAGCTTTGAACTAACTTTATTAAACGAGCACCGTTCGCCAGCGTAGCCTGTTCTCTACGAGTAGAGCAGAGACTGTGGACAAAGTAGAGAATCCTGTACATGTGCAGAAGCTTCGGGACCTTAAGCTGCCGGGAAGAAGGGTCCATAAAAATGGATTCCACAGCCACTCTGCATTATATATATATAGGGCTAACTCTAGTCTATCCAATAAAGTGGGTATGTGCATGGTAAAAGAGTTAGCTTCAGTCTCACATTGTGGAAACCTAAGTGAAATTGAGGAAACATAAAATGGCTACTGTCCCTAATCTAACCCTTAAAAAACATAATGTGGTTACCACAGCCATATCAAATGAGGAGGACAAAATAAATCACTCTCCAGACTTGACTTCTACATAACCTTTTAGTCTAGTCTTTCATCTACAGTAGGAGCTCCTGTGCTAATCTCTTGCTCTTTCTATTTACACACCAGCTACCATGTAAGTGGCAGGTAGCCTAGTGGTTAGAGCGTTGGGCCAGTAACCGAAAGGTTGTTAGATCAAATCCCAGAGACTGACAAGGTAAAATCTGACGTTCTGCCCCTGAACAAGGCAGTTAACCAACTGTTCTTAGGCCGTCATTGTAAATAAGAAATTGTTCTTAATTGGCTTGCCTAGTTAAATAAAGGTTCAATAAAAAAATAGAAATAAAAAGCCTAGATAATAATCAATACACAACCTCCATTGGTCTAGAAGCCATTGTTCAGCAGACAACTGAGAAAAAGGGCTGAGGACTCAACAGAGCTGCAGTGTAACCAAATACTGCAGGTAGATAACAGCTTTTGATGAGTCTGATTACTGATAATATGTCTATGTGGATGTTTCTATGTCAGCAGGGAGGGAGACACAGGGAGCCACCGTGTCGTACCACTTATAATTTCCCAGCTTGAAAAAAGCTTTTGTCTCTTGTGCTCCTTTGAAGCTCTTGGGAGGCTAGGGTATGTAACCTATCAGGTAGCACCTTAGAAGAACTGACCTTGTGGATTTAGATTTTATATTACGTATTATTTGTTGAATCCATTTTTCCTGAATGAAAGGTTTTAATGCCTTTATTTTACAGGTATTATTTTGTATTATATTATTATATTCCTACATAGCTTGGTTCACTTTAGGTGTCCTATGCCAAGAAGACCAAAACAAAACAGATGGGCCCTTATTTACTAGCTAGTTAGATATGATCGAACTACTCCTTGCAATCCCTGAGTGCACAAATGTCCTAATTTATGCATGACCACTTTCCCAATGCAATTATGTCATCCTTATCTACGGACACAGGTGTGCCCCGGGAAAAGTCATCTGAAACTAGATCTCCAAATCCAATCAAAATTCACAGGAAGTGACCACCATCCCCAAGGTGAGGACTCGAACAATGTGTACACGAAGAGAGCGTTATATGGCTGGACTCTAGTTATTTTGGGAGAAGACAGAAAGACACAACATCACTCAGTGATATCGTGACAACGGAAAAAGGCAATACAATAAAACACGGTAATACAAAAATGAATTTCCATATCAAATATGGCAATAACCTACAATAAATGCTGCTAGTATATGTGCTCGTTTGAACTTTGACCTGGGAAGACAATAACCGAGGGAGCGTAGGTGTGAGTCCTCACAACTCATAATAGCCATGTTAAGAGGCCCCAACAAAGGACGACACTGCAGCACACTGCTGATCTAAGCTGATTCTCCATGAACCATTCCATCTCACAACCAATGTTCCGGTGAATAGACCTTCAGAGTTTACGCTATTACTAACATCAATACACTACTACAGCAGCACCGCTAACAAAGCACAGTCTCCGCTGAGAACGCCACTCCCCACTCACCCACAGCTTGCTGTCGTAGTAGAAGGCGTCCAGCAGCTTCACTATGTTGTGATGGTCGCAGGAGGCCAGGATATCGATCTCTACCATATAGTCCTCCAGCTCCTCCTCCGTCTTGGTATCGATCACTTTAGCTGCAGCCAGAATGCCTGTTAGCTTGTTCTGGGCCTAAGAGACACACAGGCAGACGGGAGAGGGTTATTAATGGTGGCTTCTGACAATGGCATAGACTTGAGTTCTGTTGACATCCGCAGAAGACGCACCAAGGTTAAGTGAGTGTGTTATTTTTGGAGGCTTTGCGACAATGGAAATGATAGAACAGAATGGGTCCCGTTGTTGCTCTCATAATAGGAGTCAAGAGAGAGTTGATATCAGATTTCACATGACGTTCGCAAAAAGCTCAAAGCAGCCAACTGACACTTTTTTCAAATGTATTTTGTCACATCTTTGATGAAAACCATCACAGCACACTTCAATTCCATTTGAAGTGGAACTGTCTACCGTCTGTTTTGGTTGTGTCTCATAGCAGGATGTGCTGGATGCGGTCCGCGGTGATATGGGATATGGCACTTCCTCTTAACCTGGGTGTGTTCCGCAGGTCACGACTGCCATTGAAATGATTTTAATACATTATCCTGTGTTATCACATTACACATGATCACATTCACAGGATGGATTCAGCACACACAAACAGACTCTTCTCTTTCACTGTGAATCGATGGGGAGTTTGGAGGCCGGTTCAAATAGGGTGACTCATCATGAGATTGCGGCATATTATAGTTGGCATCGTAGAGATGGCTCTCAGCCCAGGACGTTAGAATATTACTGGGAAATGTACTTCCCATGGAGGTGCTTCGATTGGCCTGTTGTAGCTCTAGTAATGCCAGGAGGGTCCATTATTTACTATTCTTAGTAAATGTATAGTAAATGTTGTTGTGCTTTGTTCATGGAGCAGCCAACGGTTTGGTTGTAGTAGTAGTCAACTTCACATGGCATCTGTTACTAAACTGACTAAGGCATATGGATTCTCTACAAGTAATAGTTAGATTTGGAAACCATAACTGACCACACACAGTCCTAATAATAGATCAGAAATAAATTGAAAACAGAGCACAATCATGGTAGGGATCCAGATAGCCCAGATAGCTATTATTATACCATTACACCATGCCCAAAAATAGGCTGGTGGTTACAGAAAAACAAACACGCTAATTGGAATAGCGTCGACAAAGCACCCCGCTACTGGTTTTGGCCCTCCACTTACGGGTGATCACATTCAATGTCACTCATGTAAACAATGCTTTTTGCTCTGCCCCTGCATTGAGGTCGGTGAAAACAATGCCACAATGTATTGGGACTCATCTAACATGGTTTAGGGCTGCTGTGAAGGGCCTAACAATCAGAGTTTGGGAAGAAATAGTTGTGTGTGTGTGCGCGTGCATGCGTGTGTGGACTGGAGGCAGTGTAGTTGGCAATGTTGACCAAAATAAAAAGAATGGCAGTCATTAATCCAATGTTGGGCTTAGTCCTAATCAGAGTAAGAAGGAACATTTCCAGTCGTAGCCCAAGGGAAGAATTCCAAGAAACACGATGTAGGATATATTACTCCAATTGGTTACAGCAGAGTGGACTGAGATGAACACACACACGACGTGATTGATGATTCTTGAAACATGGTTTCAAACCTGTAAAATGTAACGTGTTTTACAATGTCATCATCATTGCTACAATGAATCAGAAGAGATCTACAACGACCCAAAAGGACCTTATCCTACCTTATAGACTTTTCCAAAGGCTCCATCCCCCAGTTCTCCAATGATCTCCCATATCTCCTCTGGGTTCTCATCTCTGTGGACATGCTCGTAGTGTTTCTTCTTCTTCTCAGCACCCAATTTAAAGATTTTACGAAAATTGAAAAAGGATGCCATTTTCAAGCCAGCCTTCTCCCGATAGACAGTTGACAAAGGAATGAATATCCAGCAATTCGAAGATCATCAGTGCATTCTACCGTATAGGACTTGAATTGTTGTGTTTACTTAGGTCCCTCGGTGTGTTCTTCTGAGTCAAGCAGACTCCGAGGTGGCATATTCAATATGTTGCAGTGTTATAACAATTCAGAATGATTTCAAATACTGTTAGACTGAAATCATTGATGGTCAACGCGTTATTATGGCAACGATATCAGTTATCCCAAAACAAAATGAAGTTCCAACGACATCATGGGCTATTCTTGATTCTTACGCCAACAATATTCACTTTGATGTCTCCAGGCATTGTATTTCTGTCCAAAGAATAGACTTTCACAGTGCAAAGTAAGCACGGGAAGTTGCTGCTGTTCCTTAACTCAGAAAAACCAACACTGGCCTGACAACGCAAACAGCAGGGCTCTTTCCTCAACCAAAGAGCAGACAGAAAAGCTACAGAATCGACCCTTCAAAATAATTATATTCCATTAACTGTTATATTCGATTCCCCAAAGTCACTTGAATGTATATATAGCGAATAAAAACACCGTTGGTACGATAAGACAATCTTCTTTCCCTTGGCGAGGCACGGGGTCCAGTAATCTAGAGGATTTGGTGTCAAATGCGCGTTCATGAGCCCGCAGCTGTAGTTCTTTCACTTCTTCACGCGTGATCGATGTTGGAGGAGAGAGCGTCTAGAGGGCGTTGCTTCCACCCTCAGCACTGGAGGCTAGCAATATGTGTTAGACATTATTCATTAATTAAAGAAAACTTTTAAATAATATTTGAAGGAGTACGACATTTTGTAGAAGCCTATTCAATGCATTTCTAGTCCAGGACTATTGTTCAGCCCTGCAACATTTTGTAAATCCTAAGTAAAATTTAAAGAGAAAGAAAAGCCATATAGCCTCATTAAAAAGGATTGCACATTTACCCTAATATTGAAAATGTTAAATTCTGATAATTGCATCAATATGAGAGATAATACAGTCTATGATACAGTGATGGGTTTCTTTCTTCTCTCATTCTATTGCTTAAAACGACATGTCCCAGATACCCATGCGAGATGTGCACTCGCACGTACAGCCGCAAACTTTTCAACATGGTTATCTTTACCACATTTACATCTATTAATAATCGTCCTTCACGAGTAAAATATGTTTACATAAATACAAGCTTTATTTAATCTGTTCTATTTTCATATTTTTTTTTTTACATCTATATATTTACGTGTGGGAAATGTACGTGGCCGGAAACTCAGACTTCTGCGGAAGCTGTGCAAATATTTGCTCAAATATCAAACCATTTCCCGGGAAAACGAAGCAAAACAAACTAACCAAGCGAGGGAGAGATGAGTAAGCTTTCGTAAGTAGGTTAGCTTGCTACTTTTGATTGTCTTTGATCGCGTGCAGTGAGTCGCCTATGATGGTATGCAGCCTGAAGCGAAAGATCCAGAGGAGGATAGTGTCTGGGAGGAACCACCTTCAATGCTGTGGGGACTGGACCCCATGTTCAACGCTTTCACCAGGCTCTATGTCAAAGACATCCTACAGATGAGAGAGTCCTGTCAAGTGTCAGGTATTGTTACCTTCAGTTTTGACAACATGAATGCTACTGTCATGTTTATTCAACTTTACTAACGAACACATTTCATTTCCCCTAACCTAGGGATATACTTCTACAACTCTCACCCGATATTCAAAGTTGATGTGCTCGGGACTGTGGTGTACAAGCGAGAGCGAGAAGACTTCTTCTGTTACGGAGGTAATGATGAAGCTCAATTGATTCATTTGAAATATTCCTACTTTGTCTCTTCATATCAAACTATTATCCACATGCAAATATTGAGTCCGTGTAAATCCAATATGGTTACTGTTATAATTGCTTTACAGTTGATGATGGTACTGGTGTTATAAACAGCCTTTGCTGGAAAGATGAACAGTGGAGGGATCAAGGTGACCCTGCAACATGTAAGTGCAGATATTCTCATTAGAACTGTGTGACAGCCCTGTTCATGTTCACTGTTGGCTGTATTATCTTCAGCGGGAGCAAGGTCTTTCGGTAGCAGCGCACGTGGAGACTTCAACCCAGCCAACGAGCTGAAGAAACTACGGCAAGCCCAACACAGCAGCTCCCACCTGGAGATAGGAGAACTGCTCAGGGTGCGAGGGCCCGTCAAGACCTCCAGACAACAGCGAGAGATAATGGCCTCTACTTACTGTGAGTGGAGAGGTGACACGTGAATATGGTCACACAGACGCAGGCATGCACGGTCATGCGCATATGGACACACGCACACACACACATACTTCTGCATTTTGCAACTATAAACAGTTTATTAAACCTGACATTGTTGTCCATACAATCTCTATTGGCCCCCCAATTCGTTGGTTGTAGATAAAGTGTCAGACCCGGTGATGGCGGTCCAGATATCCTGGATGATGGAGGTTCCTCAGCTCTACAGACAGTGCTATGATAAACCATTCCATCTGGACAGCTGTGCACAGAACCCTAACATTCAAGGGTAGGTCTAATAGTCTCTTTAGCTGTATTGTTCTCAACTTGTTCTCAACTAGCCTACCTGGTTAAATAAAGGTGAAATAAAATAAATAAAAAAATAAATATTCAATTCGATGAATAATTGTATTCATCATTTCGGCTATTATGTATGATATTTCTTCAAACTTTGATTTAGTGAGGTTTTTGTGAATATCTTTATGGCTTATTTGGTATTCCTGCAGTGGTTCTGCTTCCTACCTGCTTGGCAGAGCCACTCGTATCCTGAAGGACTTCCTCAAAGAGAAAGAAGTCACCAGGTTCAGACCCTATGATGTCCAGGACCTTCTACAGCCTCTAGTCTCCAGACAACCTCAGAAGACAGCAGCAGAACAAGTACACATATATGCATATAGCCTAGATCATTTGTGAAACATCTATGTAGCCATTATAAAGGGTTTATGAAGGCACCATTAAGCTTTTAAGTTGTTCATTTTAAAGTGGGACCGTATTTAAAAAAATATATATATATTTTATGCTAGGAGCCTGAGGCTGGTCCATCATCGGGTCCACCAACATCTTTCAAACAGCTCAGGGAGCTACTCCAGAAGAGCCTTCAGATCCTGCAGGATGAAGGCTTGGTGTTCCGCAAGGTCAAATCTCAGGAGGAAGTCTACCATGTAAGCAGCAGCAGCACATCAAGACGGATGTCACAGAGGATCTAAGTGCTAAGTGAAGCTCATCAAACACGTTGACGCTGAGGCTCATGGGATGTGGGACACAAGCAAAGTGCTCAGCATACAAGAATGAAAGATTTTGAGACTGATCTTTCATTGTATTACTGTGGTGACTGAAGTTTATATTGGAACGACACAAGTAAGTATTGATTCTACCGTATTTCGCCCCTTTAGGTAACGGAACGGGACAAGGATCTTCTCATGGCAGTCAGAGACATTCTTCGGGAAGATTGCAGACGAGAGAAATGTAAGGGCATTTCCCCTCTTCTTACTCCTTCAGAGTACTTTACAATATACTGCTATACCAGTGTATTATAATATGTGTTGATGGTCTTTCTCTCGCGTTGCCAGATGTGGAAAAGGGTTGCCACATCCTGCACGTTCTGTCCAGTGTGAGACAGAGGTACAGTCGCAACGTGAGCAAGGCAGCCTTAGAGCTGGTCCTCAAAGCTCTGGAGTGTAATAGTGACATCATCAGCACCAGCGACAGTCATTACACTATCCTCTGACGCTGACTTGGACATTCTGGAACATTCCACAAACCGTCTGAAATGGAGGGAAACAGGGAGGTACTATCCGACCTTGTCCAATACGAAACGCATGTTTTTGTTTCCCGTTGGAAAAATATATGTAACGTGTGCCCTAATAAATATGACCCTTAATACATTTGATTATTACTTAACATGGCCATCTTCAAGGTGTCAGTTGCTATCATGCTAGAGCTATGTACATTTGTATGAATGTATATTTAAAGAGTACAGGACAAGCTGTTTTGTGCAACATATATTTTTAAAATGTGCTAAAGTTGTCTAAATTATGTGTATAATAACTGGATATACAATTCAACTTGGAGCATATGCTCATTTTGCACACGGGGGCAGTATTTCGTTGTTTAATATGCACCGCGATGCAGCCCGTCGCTGATTGGTCCACTTTGAAACATCTGTATCCATACGTCCAAGCTATTGATGAGAGCAGCCTATAGCGTCTTATGACTCAGTTGCCACCGCTGTCAAAGAAACTGCGAGGCATAACAAGCAATATATGGACTAGTTTATGCTATCTACGCCTAAGGAACAAATAGGTTGTTATAGCTGTTTGTAGCCTTTATAATGGTTATTTAACCATAAATGCTTTTGATAATGGAGATAATTGAATTGTTATGCTGAAACCAATCACATTCATAAAACGTATCCTTACATGGTCCAAGTGCAGTGTGACGTTCACATTTTGCTTGTCATTAGCTACATTGTAGCCACTGTTGGGAACACTTTAAAAGGAAAAGTTACAGCTTTTGAAGATTATTACAATGATTACGCATCTTTTCCAACATCATATCGAAATGTTTACAAACATATAGACAATGCCAAGATACACAGAACTACATGCAAGTATTCCATAAACTATGAGTTGGAATGGGACTTCAACCTACTAGCACAGTTTACCCCAAGTGCTTCATCCCACTGGTGGACGCACGACAAGCAAGCCCATCCCACTAGACCCCCCCCCCAAAAAAGATTTGCTCTGCGCCTTGCTTGCTTCTGGAGGCATTTGGCGGTGAATTCGGTGTTTTTTTCAGTCTACCCCGACCCTATATAGCCTACAGGTATGCACCCCTCGCCGAAGGTATTGTGGTCCAACACAAAGGAACTCGCTCCACTTTCCTATTTGAGGTGACCTCCTTCTCAGCATGCGACCGCTTGCCAGCCTGCCTTGTTGTCCAACGTGAAGATCTCGGATTTCTGGCAGAATGTTTTAGCCATATAAAGATATATTCTCAATTGATAGGGACTATGATATATTCTGCATCTGAGTATATTACGCATACTCAAGGCAAAACATTTGATTCCTTGCGCCGGGAATATTAGCTAGATTCGACAACCCAATCAATGAATGTCCTTTTGAATTCTTCTTCTCCAACGTTTCTTGAACTGCAGAGGCTATAGCCTACTATAGGAACTGAAATATTGTATTTATTGTGTGTGTACGCTGTAGCCATTTCCAACGTCAAGATGCAGTTTCGGACAGTGTTGGATGTAAAAGTCGTGGACGTGGAGAAGCGGCGCAATCCGTCCAAACATTACGTGAGTAGGATAACCTCCCCTCAACCTTTATCTGGGTCCATTCAAAATCCGAACTACAATGACTACCTCATATATTCTGTATCTCTTTATGAATAGAATACACGGTGAAAGGTTTCACCACTTTTAGCCTATACCAGTCATCGCACCTCATCACAGTTTTGATTAAACTAGCCAATGATTCATGAGTTATTGATTCAGTCTGCCAATCAATATTTCCGTTTATCAAATTGTGTAGGAGATTATATATTCTGTGTATGGCACTGGCCTCTTAGAACATATATGCCATTCTTGCCATTCATTTGAATTTGTTATAGCCTAACCAATGAACATAAAGAAGTGTTATAACTAGTGACAATACAGACACTATAAGTAATGACAGGTTACAACTGTGGCATATCTTTTTCAATAACATGGGAACCGAACTGTAATGCATTATTCAACTGGAACTAATATAGACTCGTTTTGTATATCTAGGGAGTTTCTTAGAATACCACATCTGTAGAGACTATGTCATGAGAACGATAACAACCGTTGTCATAAATGGTGGTATGACATACTACTTATGACGTAAGTTGTCCAGTGTGATTCAGTTGGTAGAGCATGGCGCTTGCACCGCCAGGGTTGTGGGTTTGATTCCCGGGGCCACCCGTTCCTAAAATGTACGCACGCATGACTGTAAGTCGCTTTGGATAAAAGCATCTGCCAAATGGCTTATCTTATATTATAAATCACAAGACCCGACATAGTTTATTGCCAATTCAAGCTAAAACAAATTTAATGAGACGGATTCACTGTCAGTACAGTACCTCCTGTCTAGAATCATGCAGGCAATAGCCAAAGTGAAGGATTGGAAAGACTACCCTTACATGTTTAGCATGAACGCATCCATAAGTTCAGTAGTCATCCTCTGTGTCGTACAATTGAACACACAGCTACTGTAGTCTACCTATGGGTCCCTCAAGGCAGCTTACTGTACTCTTGGGAAAGTGATCTTTTTGAACTTTGCCTACGGCAGGCATACGAATCAATATCTCATTACACTCCAGACTCGTGGGACTCTGTACATAGCTAACAAACAAGTTATTATCAATCTCATTAAATATGATCATACTAGATGTTGTCAACTCAAACACGCCATGTTGCTGTTGAAATAATCATGCACTCAGGCAAATATATTATATTTTCAGAATTTGCCTGTAGTGTGCTTATACATCAATATCTCTTTAAGATTTACACACATGCAGGCTTTTGGGATGTCGTAGCTTACAGACCATATATTATACCTAACCTGCAAGGAACATCATGCACCAACAGCCATCAGATCCACATAGACCTACTCAACCATTAGACGTACTACATGTATTGCATGTTGTTAGTTGTTGCTGGTGATTCCCAGGCCAGTGTTGTGTTCAGTTGTGTTTTGGGGCTGTGCAGTCTCATGGGCCTCTCTCTGGCCTAGTTTCCGTTGCAACCATGCCCCTGGGATCACCGCTAGCTAGTCACTGTGAGAAGAAACTGGAGGGAGTAATCCCCAGACTGTGTGTGTGTGTGTGTGTGTGTGTGTGTGTGTGTGAATGAGAGAAATATGTGCTTTTGTGTATGTATGTGTGTGTGAGAGAGAGAGAGAGAGAGAAGGATCCTGTCCCTCCACCAATCTCAACACTGTTTGTGAAAACAGCTGGAAATGCTTATCCTATGAGAACAGAGAGAGAGAGAGAGAGAGAGAGACAGAGAGAGAGACAGAGAGAGAGACAGAGAGAGAGACAGAGAGAGAGACAGAGAGAGAGACAGAGAGAGAGACAGAGAGAGAGACAGAGAGAGAGAGACAGAGAGAGAGAGACAGAGAGAGAGAGAGAGACAGAGAGAGAGAGAGAGAGAGAGAATGAGACACAAGTCTTTGTCAGGGGTGAAGTGGTCATTTGACCCAGGGGGACACATCTGCTTAGACACAGAAAATATTACAACACCGCTTCTTTCTTGTTCAGGTGAGATGAGTGTTTAAAGAGCTGGTAGCAATCCAGCAGTATTTGCTTTTCAAATGAAGCCACCGCTACTCAATCAAGCCAACAACACTTGGAAACCTTTTGGGCGTCCCTTTAGTCAGAACCAGCCGTGCTAGTTGTTGTTCAGCATCGTAAAACAGCCCTTCAGGGGGTTGTTTCCTACTTGAATATTTATTGAGTCATCAAAAACAGAATGATGACCTGAGTGAAAAGGTCTCTGTTTTCAAATGGTTACTGCTCACTGAGAGAATCACATTCAAGGGTTTTTATTAGGCCGGGCTTTTAGGCTTGGCCCGTTGTTTTCCTCGGTTTGACGACGATAGGGTCCAGCAGGAAAGAGAGCGGTGTCTGTATGTGTGTGAGTCAGGGTGCTGTGCTGACGTCTGTCGTCAGTGAAGTCATTGTACTCTGTTCACACAGGCTCGCCCCGTCACTGAACAAGAGGCCTTGGAAGTGTGTGTGTGTGTGTGTGTGTGTGTGTGTGTGTGTGTGTGTGTGTGTGTGTGTGTGTGTGTGTGTGTGTGTGTGTGTGTGTGTGTGCGTTACATTTGATTGTGTGTGCCATTTTATCTATCCTCTCTTCTAGCTCGAAATGAGAACTCATACAAGCTCACATCTCAATCTTGTTTTATGCAAACAGTTGGTAAAATTTGAACAGAGCGTGAAAAAAGTTCCTTTCATTACTCATCCCCCTGATCTGGAATTCCCTCCAAGCCAACATGAAACTACAGGACCTGGTGTCCCTGGAGGAGTTCAAAGGGCAAATAGATGAACAGGTTGTTGAGACATGTAGTTGTTTCTATTTGTCTCCCGATGTCACTAGTTTGCGTTGCCTTGTAAGGAAGCATGTGGTTTTGAATCACACACACATACATCTACTGTTTGTTTGCTGTTGTATTTGTGCTGTTGCCAGTGTCTTCTGTCTGTGTTGTCCGTTTTGTACTACATAGTCTTGAACCATGTTTTATCCCCTGTCCCCACATGAAGCGTTCTGCCTCTTCAGGCCGTCATTGTATACTGACCCCAAAAATAAACGCAACATGTAAAGTGTTGGCCCCATGTTTCGTGAGCCGAAATAAAAGATCCCAGAAATGTCCATGAACACAAAAAGCTTATTTCTCTAAAATGTAGTGCACAAATGTGTTTACATCCCTGTTAGTGAGCATTTCTGCTTTGCCAAGATAATCCATCCACCTGACAGGTGTGGCATATCAAGAAGATGATTAAACAGCATGCTTATTACACAGGTGCACCTTGTGCTGGGGACAATAACAGTCCACTCTGAAATGTGCAGTTTTGTTACACAACACAATGCCACAGATGTCTCATGTTTTGAGGGATCGTGCAATTGGCATGCTGACTGCAGGTATGTCCACCATAGCTGTTGCCGGAGAATTGAATGGTCTGAAACAAAGCTGTAAATGTCCCAGGTCTTCCATAGCCTGCATCACCAGACATGCCACCCATTGAGCATGTTTGGGATGCTCTGGAAGGATGAATACGACAGCGTGTTCCAGTTCTGCCAGTATCCAGCAATTTCGCACAGCCATTGAAGACAACGTTCCACAGGCCACAATTAACAGCCTGATAAACTCTATGCAAGCAGATGTGTTGCGCTGCATGAGGCAAATGGTTGTCACACCAGATACTAACTGGTTTTCTGATCCATGCCCCCAGTTTTTTTTAAGATATCTGTGACCAACAAATCCATATCTGTATTCTCAGTTATATGAAATCCATAGATAAGGGCATAATGAATTTATTTCAATTGACTGATTTCCTTATATGAACTGTAACACAGTAAAATCTTTGAAATTGTTGCGTTTTGCGTTTATAATTTTGTTCAGTATAAATAAGAATGTGTCATTAATTGACTTGCTTGGTTAAATACATGTTAAATAAATCAAATAGAAAGGAGGGATTAGTGGATGTTATTACTGGAGCCCTGAACACATGTTGCTGAATGTCTCAACTACAGACAGATGCTCTCTAGTCACTTTGGAGAACTTTATTTGTCTGGAACAGTGAACAGAAAGTCTTCTTCAGCCTAAGTCTTTATGATTACTATAAAACTATCAGATTATTACAAGATGGGATGTGTATTAGGCAACACGTCTTAATCATCACCAACATGTACAAACAGTTATTTTTGTATTTTTTTTTTTACAATATAAAATATGTACTGTAGCACATCCCATTCGTTTGATATCCAGTAAACCACATGAAACATTGCCTCTGGCTCCATGTTATTTCTGTATGTCGACACATTCAGGAATCACGATGCGAAGACGGACAACATGTGTGGGCAATATGTGGCTCTTGCAATGGTAGCCCTTGCCCTTACCGTGAGAAATTGGCCGTACAGTATACTGCAACTGTACCTCACTGTGTGTGTAGTCGAGCAATGTGGCGATTTCAAAGTGAGGCCTCTAGGATTGCGTAACCGTGCTGTACTGATTAAAACAGGATATAATGAACAACTCTATGTGAATCGTTCTACTGTACATGACACGACTGAAAGCAGAGAGTGAGAGAGGTAAGGGGAGAGAGAGAGAGGAGGAAATGACAGCTGAATGGACACTTTTCCGCTTTTTCCTTATCCCTCTCAGAAAAACTTCTGTTTGCCTGGTCCAGGCCTGCACTTCCTGTTTCCCATTGGCTGCTGCACTCTTAGAAAAAAGGGTTCCAAAAGGGTCCTTCGGCTGTCCCCATAGGATAACCCTTTTTGGTTCCAGATAGAACCCTTTTGGGTTCCAGGTGGGACCCTTTTGGGTGCCATTTAGAACCTTCTGTGGAAAGGGTTCTACATGGAACCACAAAGAGATTTACATGGAACCAAAACGGGTTCTTCAAAGGGTTATCCTATGGGGACAGCTGAAGAACCCTTTTAGGTTCTAGATGGCACCTTTGTTTCTTAGAGTGTGGTTAGGGAGAGGAAGAGAGAGAGAAAGGAGGCTTGCGCTTCCTATGCCCTGGGTAGAGAAGGTAGAGAGAGGCGAAGGGCGTGAAAAACTGGAAGTGACCACAGTTTTAGGAGGGGTGGTTGGGTTGGTGGGCGATCAAGGGCAGTATATTGGCAGAGCTATTGCAAACCTGTATTCAAGGGGTTTTCCACCATAGAGCCACTGCCAAACCAAAGCCCTTGCTCTAGTTAAAGTTAGACTTAGAAGGCAGGCTGGTTGTTTTAGTTTTCTTGGTACAGTATGACCTGGTGAACGAGAAGCGGAGACACACACACACATGGACCACAGGAAGCTGCTGAGTGAGGCTTATAATAATTTCTGGAACGGCGTGAATGAAACAGAATGAGATACCGTTCCATTCACTCCATTCCAGACATTATGAGACCTCCTCAGCAGCCTCCTGTCGTCCACTTGTGTGGATCTCCTCTTCTCATGTGCTTGATGAGTTCGATACCAGTCCATTTATGCTGTTACCATGAGCCCGTCCTCCCCAGTTAAGGTGCCACAGACACACATGCACACGTCTTCAAGCTGTCGTGTCGTCCGTAACCTCTTTTCACCTGTTCTTTTAATGAATCTGTCTCTATTTGCTTTGTTGTGGTTACTATGGAAAGTGGATTTCCCTTTAGATCTATTCTCAAGCGAATAGTTTTTCCATTCTTGTACTTCATTCAATCCCCACGCATAATCCATATAAAAGTCATCTGGCTGGCAGTATGTAATACCTTTCTGTTTTAGACGTTAGGTTAAGTGTAGTGTTTTAGGCGGGGTTCGGTGTAATTTTGTGGCTAGGCCCACAGCCTATGCTCCACCAAGCCTTCAGCTCAGCCTCCCTCACTCTTAAACTGGGAAACTGGGAAACGCGAGGGTTCTACAGAGACAGTAAGTAATTTTCTCCATTCGTAGACATAAACTATTATAGTTTGGTTTATTCAGAGTCTTACACTGTGGTTGCTAGTCACTACATGTGGTGGGAAAAGGTGAGTAATTTGTGAAAAGCTGAATAAAAGCTGTCAAACAATAACTAAGCTAATCGTAGCTGTGTAGCCTATGATTCACGGTTGATTCATGGAAATAACCAGAGATCCAATTTGCTCTTATTCGTCTTTCTCCGAAATGCCGGACATGAATGAGACGTTTGTCTCCCAAGCTAAAACCATTTGCATCACAGCAAGAGATGATGACGAACAAGGGCTTTCTCTTGCTAGATCTGGGACACTGGGTGTCTGGGACACAAACTTGGTTGATTCATTTGCATTTGTACATGCATGTACTTTCCCTCTTTGTTTTTGAATGTATCATCAAACCCCTTTGGCTGTTGACATGAGTGCAGAAGAATAGAAAATCATAAAAATTGAATAGACAGAATAGAATATATCGTTGCTGTATTTCCTTTGGTTGCTGATGTCACGGGGTATCCAGAGAGTAATGCACGTAATTAGATTGTAATAAACTATTATAAATACTTAAAATAACATGAATGAACTGAATCACCATTTCTAGCCAAACGAATTACCTTAACCTCCTATTTATATGATATATTATGTAGTCTGCTACAGTGATTTACGATTTAGGTTGGGTCCATTGTTTCCATAAATCTCCCCCACCCATCTAGCTGTTAAATGTTGCCAAACCAAGAAGTGGGTCTGATGGTAACAGCTGATCTTTAGAAGCTAGGGCTAGCGTGCCAGCCAGTACAGGTTTACGACTGGATTGCCAAGAGTGAAGGAAATGTTTAATAGTGTTAAATCTGGGTTCTCTGTGTACTGTAAGTACAAATCAATAACATTATTATTTGTCACATGCACCGAATACAACAGGTATTTCACCTTACAGTGAAATGCTTACTTACAAGCCCTTAACCAACAATGCAGTTTTAAGAAAAATACAAAAAATAAATGAATAAATGTAACAAATAATTAAAAAGCAGCCGTAAAATAACAATAGCGAGGCTATATACAGGGGGTACCGGTTAGTCAAGGTAATTGAGGTAATATGTACATGTAGGTAGAGTTATAAAAGTGACTATGCATAGATAATAACAGAGAGTAGCATCATAAAAGGGGGGCATTGCAAATAGTCTAGGTAACCATTTGATGAGATGTTCAGGAATCTTATGGCTTGGGGGAAGAAGCTGTTTAAAAGTGTCTTGGACCTAGACTTGGCACTCCGGTACCGCTTGCCGTGCGGTAGCAGAGAGAACAGTCTATGACTAGGGTGGCTGGGGTCTTTGACAATTTTTAGGGCCTTCCTCTGACACCGCCTGGTGTAGAGGTACTGGATGGCAGGAAGCTTAGCCCCAGTGATGTACTGGACCGTACGCACTACCCTCTGTAGTGCCTTGGTCGAAGGCCGAGAAGTTGCCATACCAGGCGGTGATGGAAGCATGCTCTCGATGGTGCAGTTGGTTTTGTCGTGTCCTCTTCATGACTGTCTTGGTGTGCTTGGGACATGTTAGTTTGTTGGTAATGTGGACACCAAGGAACTACAGTGTAGTAGAATAGAGGGTGTAATGCAGTAAAGGTAATGTATAAACTTATTTATAAATGTTGTAACTTTTTGTTTTGTCTAATTTGTCTCTTTTGTTTTCTCTTTTGAAATTGCAACATTGTTTGATTTGCCCAGTCATGCATACTATTGAAGAATGTCTAACCGTATGGCAAGGCCAGGATTTTATCTTGACTTGAACGGTGCAGCAACACTTGACTACACACCATCTGGGATTCCATCAGCACACCTTCTGTTGCTGTGAAGACAACTCACTCTTACAACGCTGTGTTGTTCAAATGTGTTAAATCTGTGTAACATTAGAAAACAAATCAAACTCCCTCTAACTGACAATTAGTGAGTAACTTTATGTGTGTGTGTGTGTGTTTGGTCCCCTAAAATAATGATTCAGAGTGTTTTGGCTGTGTGGACCATCAGGCGCTCACGACTGGCTGTACTTGAACCATGAGTCAACCTGCAATGCATCGACATGCTATTTTAAAACGTTGCTGGAATTTTTTACCATCATCTGAGAGTCGATTGGGAAAAAAAACTTTTCACGCTATCAAACAGCACTATTCTTCACAGTCAATCCAATGTCAGTCCAGAAATATAATTGAGGTGACACCTACAGTATAGGTTTGTTTTGCTTTCAGGTAGTGATGGGCTGTACTAGGCTGTTAACTCACATTCAATCCCATTCACTGCCTGAGGGATGATATAGTCTATTTTAGGTTGGACAAGGGCATTAGGTTTAAGCTTGGTATTTTGGGCGTGGGTTGTGTGTGGTGTGGATAGACTAGTTCTGTTTTTCATTGTGGTTCCTATGAGGACAGATCCATCTGTTCTGCTGGTTGGGATGGGATCGTTATAACTAAGTTCGTGTCTCCCTCCCTCCCTCTGTTGGCACATCCCAGAGAGGTTTTGCTCCACGGTCAAATTAAGCAGCCAAGTGGCATCGGGTGGTGGAGGAGGGAGGAGGACAACATGCCTTTCAGGTCAAAAGCATTTATAGAACAACACACCCACTCTCTGGAAGTCAGGGCAAGCCCACACACACTTGCTTGAGGTGGACACACACACACACACACACACACACACACACACACACACACACACACACACACACACACACACACACACACACACACACACACACACATACATACACATACACATACACATACACATACACACACACAGACTTGAGAGGTATTTGGCACACACACCATGCAGCATGCAGCTCTTCCAGACCCTCCAAGGGAAATGGTGTCAGATAAAGTCCATATCTATGTGGATTGCTATGCACTAACACTTTCTTCATTCATCTAACCTCCCTTAGTTTTGGCTTTCCGGTTTGATTCATTACGTAGTTTCTTGTTAGTTCTGTTTGGTGATGTATAGTGTTTCTGATAAAGGATAGTCTACTTCACTGAAGGTGGAACACAACATGTGAAGTACTTACAGAATAACTTAACTGTCTGACTACAGACTCTGTAAAGACTCCAGTAAATAAATTCACCAACCCTCCAGCACCACTGACTTTGGCAGCAGCAGTACAAATCAAGCCAAGCCATTGAAAGAGTGAAGTTCTATGGAGTCACTAACACATCATTAGCTAGCATAGCATAGTATGGCAGACTTCAAGTGGACATTGCCATAGGAGTCGCTAGCAGGACATTACCATAACATAACAGACTTCAAGTGCCTTTGATTTTAGCATAACATTTCCATGGGAGTGAAAAGGCGAGTGCTGGAGCCCCTACTCGGTAACACAATACAAATCAGACCAAGCCGTTGACACTAACCCTATGGAGTCACTATCAAGTCATTAGCTTAGCATTAGCATGACATACTTCCAGTGGCTTGGATGTTAGCGTAACATTTCCATGGGTGAGAATTGTGAAAACACTAGCGTTGGAAGCTAGCCAGCAATAGCTGGTGTCATTCCAGCAGCAACAAGGCCTGTTAACACAGAGCTTTGTTCTTGGGAGAGTATTTTGTTTCAAGTGGCTGATTCTCTTACGTCAGGTCTCTTTTGTTTGGGCTAATTCTTCTAAGGCTAGCTGTTATGATTGTTCTTGGCAGGTTGCTGCAGGGACCAGTGTGTAAAATGTATTAGGACGAGGGTTAGCTGTGCTAGTAGGCCAGGGAATTAGGGAAACACTTGTGTCTGACACATCACAAAGGGAACTTGATTTTCAATGGCCAACATATCATGAGGTGATTTTCATCTATAGGCATAGTGAAGATGGCAATATTTCATGAGGTGAGTCGACGACATTTAGTTCTCACACACAAACCATAGGCCTACACAGTGCTGTAGCTTCATTTAGCCTATTTGGTTGGCTGACAAAATCTTATTTGATTGTCAATTATTTGACAATGGCTGTTTTTGATAGCAATCTTTGTCCCGATTTTGAGTAAACGCCAGATGTGAACATGTTTGACATGCTTTTGGATTGGAAACTCTATGAACTTAAACAAATGGTGTGTTTTTGTAGTAGAGATTGGGCTGAGAACAATGAAGCCAAAGGGCCAATGGTTTAGGTTTGTGACCTAACCTCAATGTCCTCAGTACTATTAGAACTGTGAAAGGCTATGTTCAGTAGCAGTTAGCCTTGATTTTAACAGTCACGTTTCAAACGTATGTTTGTTGCTTGCTATTTTGTGACTTCAAATAGCCATTTCACCAGATATCCTACTGTATATTGGCACAACACTTCCTCTGTAGATATCCATCATAAACCCGAGGTCCAACCCATTCAACCCTCCTTACTGACCTCTCTTAGGGGACTTTTCCAGACTCCTTGATATCTTTCCTATGTTCCGGTATGTTAGATTAAAGCGGAGATGATATCAGCATCAATTACATTACCAACCGTCCGGGTCTGGAACATAACGGTCGGTTTCTATACGGCATCTATCATATAAATATAGTTACTGGAAGGAACAAAGCCCCATCCACTTGAATGGGAATGGCTGTTGTAATTGTAACTCGTGGCTGGGGCAGGAAGTGCAGAGGGTCAATGTGTAGAGAAGGTGAATGAGATCACCATAATGTTCCCCCGCTTTTACGCCTTGACAGATATATGTGCGTGTCATTGACCTTTGAAGTGCAGGGGTTGTTGCCTTGGTATGCCAGGTCTACAGTGTTAACCATGCACTTTCTCTCATTGCAGGTGTATCTCATCAATGTCACATACTCTGACAACACCTCCCACATAATCTACAGGAGATACAGCAAATTCTTTGACCTTCAGGTAATGTTGACTCTCTCCTACACTTTTTTAATTTTACCTTTATTTAACTAGGCAAGTCAGTTAAGAACAAATTCTTATTTTCAATGACGGCCTAGGAACAGTGGGTTAACTGCCTGTTCAGGGGCAGAACGACAGATTTGTACCTTGTCAGCTCGGAGATTTGAACTTGCAACCTTTCGGTTACTAGTCCCACGCTCTAACCACTAGGCTACCCTGCCGCCCCAATCTACTCTTCAGTGGATATATGTATTTCTATCCAAACATCTGGTGTTATTGAGACAGAATCATAGCAGATCAGAACTTCTATTTTACTATCTCAAAATGGTATGCTTTCACTGTCCCTTTATACTCCAAGCGTTGTGAGGGATTATTCTGTAAAAACATGTCTGCACTACTATTCTCCACACATGGTTGAGTCAATGAATCAATGTGAGTTTTAGTAATTGGTCTGGGAGTGGGGGAGAGGTACGGTCTGTATCTCTTGTAGCCTCAGAGACGCAGTAGTGCTACAACACGCACGCACGCACGCACGCACGCACGCACGCACACACACACACACACACACACACACACACACACACACACACACACACACACACACACACACACACACACACACACACACACACACACACACACACACACACACACACACACACACACACACACACACACACACACACACACACACACACTCATCTCTGCCTTGGCCCCAAAACGTCAAGGAGCTGACAGGCTGTTATATAGTAATTTAATGTACTGTAGCATGTTTTATAGCGGCCTGCCGAGGGACTCTCAGGTGATGTGCGCGTGTGTGTGTGGTGACTGTTGGAGCGTTTCACATATAAGCTTACATGACTCTTGTGTTTAACATGCCAAAACTACCCTTCAGGTTAGACCTGTATTTTCTTTGGAATGGGAGCTGGGCTGCTGCAGTAAAAACCCTGCAGGTTGAGGAGTGTGTGTGTGTGTGTGTGTGTGTGTGTGTGTGTGTGTGTGTGTGTGTGTGTGTGTGTGTGTGTGTGTGTGTGTGTGTGTGTGTGTGTGTGTGTGTGTGTGTGTGTGTGTATATACACTCTCTACATCCCTACTCTTTACAAGCTGATAGGCAGAGTAGCAGCATAGGTCTTGGGGTCTCTCGGTCATTCTGGTCAATATGAAAGAGCCATACATAGAGAAAGACTTGGGTTGATCTCAATAGCCTTAGTGTGCAGCCTGACAGGAAATTATCTTTCAATCAGGGGAGGAAGGTTCCGACCCTCAAAGGTCCCATTGATAACCAGTGGGTGCAATGGAATATAGCCTCCCCCTTGGAAGTAATTACTGTGTAATACTTCCAAGGGGGAGTGTAATAAATGTGTAATAAAGCAAAGGTAGAATAATAAAAAGGGTTGACTGAGGATGTTTGTATCTTGGTTCCACTGCTGAAATGTAGGCTGAAATGTAGGCTACGAGGAGATATAGGTGAGCGCACACACACACACACACACACACACACACACACACACACACACACACACACACACACACACACACACACACACACACACACACACACACACACACACACACAGACGAGGGGTTCAAATTGCTGCTTGGGAGCTAATGGCCTCTAATGGGTTGTGGATGGTTTCACACAGAACCACTCAGTCACCAACAGAAAGATTGATTTTGTTAGCTTTTCTGATTGAGAAGGGCAGAGGTCCTCAGACTCGGTGAAGAGGCCAAACGTCCCCTAGACCAAGAAAGCAGCATTCACAACCAAATGCATTTATTTATTTATTCAGCATTTATTTATGCAAGGTTTGTCTTACTGGCATACTATGTTTTGCAAGAGAGACCTGTTAAAACCTTGATATAGGCTAATAATGACTAGTTTTCAGTCCAGCACATCTGGCTATGCAACTGTTAATATAGCTGGCTTTGAGGATCTCTTCATGTCGTTGATAGACACAAGAGGAGGGCAAGTTGCCCCTAACCACTAGTCCAGGGTCAGATGTTTCTTTAAATCCTCCTGAAGGTTAGATGTTTGGGATGTGATACTCTGATCCTAGATCTGTGGTTAATTAAGGGCAAAGCTTCCACCTCAAAGCTGAGACACACGGCTGTAGTCAAAGAGACTACCATTGGCAACAACCATTAGGCTTCTCTTAATACCCTCACACAAGGGGATGTTATTAACTATTAACTAAGCCCTTATGCCAGGAGAAAGGATATACACTGGAAACGTCTGTCTTTCATCTCTCCGTCTCTTTCATTCGTCTGTTCCATCCCTGGGCAGCACCTCTCTATATCCACAGGCAGAAGCTGCACAACTGTTATTCACAACGGCTGACGTAATGGTTTTAGAGGACGGGAGCTAGTTGACTTTGTCCCGATGGCACAGATGGTTACAGTGTGGTGTGGAGAAGGCCCCTGCTGTGGGTTCAGTTCCAGCTACTGTGAGGGTGGAGAGTTCCAAGCCGTGTAGGTAGACAAAAGCACCAGAAGTAGGTAGCACTCTGTACACGTGTAGAATATCCCATGACCTTTGACCTCTGACCTCTCTTTAAGGTTACGGTTTTTGTGTATTGGTGACACAGGACCAGAGTGTAGCATAAATAAAGATATTTGGCCTCGGTTGAATGAGTAAGGTAATACAACCCTTAATTGCATTTAGAGTACACTGTAATGTGTTTTCTAACTCAGTGAGTTTATGAATGCATTAAGGCACTGGTAACAGGATATATATTAGTGCTAGTGGGTGCCCACTGTAGTCTTTGTGTGTGTGTGTGTGTGTGTGTGTGTGTGTGTGTGTGTGTGTGTGTGTGTGTGTGTGTGTGTGTGTGTGTTGCCAATGCAGAGAAGAAGCTATTAACTGGTAATAGAGAGACTATTCATTTCAAGTGATACTAGAATCTCACAACAGGGAACCATCTCCTACTTTAATCATTTGGATTATTTCCCCCCCAATTTCTCAGCTTCAATGAAAGGGTTGGTCATTTTTGACAGGGCAGAGGAGAGTAGTCTCTCTCTTTCTTTCTTTAATCTCCTCTCCTCTCCTCTCCTCTCCTCTCCTCTCCTCATCTCTTCTCTCTCTCTCTCTCATCTCTTCTCTCTGTCTTTCTTTCTCTTTTATTTATCTCGTTCTCTCGCTTTCTCTCGCTTTCTCTCAATTTCTCTCTCTCTCTCTCTATCACTCTCTCCCTCTTCTCTTGCTCGCCCTCTCTTTCTCACTCTGGCTCTCTCGCTTTCTTTCTCTTTTACTTATCTCTCTCTCTCTCTCTCTCAATTTAAGGGCTTTATTGGCATGGGAAACATATGTTTACGTTGCCAAATCAAGTGAAATAGATAATCAACAAAAGTGAAATAAACAATAAAAAATGTAAAGTTAACATAACACTCACAAAAGTTCCAAAAGCATAAAGACGTTTAAAATATCAAAGTCTATATACAGTGTTGCAACAATGTGCAAATAGTGTGCAATGTGCAAATGTGCAAACAAAATAACATAAATATGGGTTGTATTTACATTGGTGTTTGTTCTTCACTGGTTGCCCTTTTCTTGTGGCAACAGGTCACAAATCTTACTGCTGTGATGACACACTGTGGTATTTCACCCAATAGATATGGGAGTTTATACAAATTGGATTTGTTTTTGAATTCTTTGTGGATCTGTGTAATCTGAGGGAAATTGTGTTTCTAATATGGTCATACATTTGGCAGGAGGTTAGGAAGTGCAGCTCAGTTTCCACCTCATTTTGTAGCCTGTCTTCTCTTGAGAGCCAGGTCTACCTACAGTGGCCTTTCTCAATAGCAAGGTCTGTACATGGTCAAAGGTTTCCTTCATTTTGGGTCAGTCACAGTGGGCAGGTATTCTGCCACTGTGTTCACTCTGTTTAGGGCCAAAAAAGCATTCTAGTTTGCTCTGTTTTTTTGTTAATTATTTTCTAATGTTTCAAGTAATTCTTTTTTTGTTTTCTCATGATTTGGTTGGGTCTAGTTGTGTTGCTGTCCTGGGGCTCTGTGGGGTCTGTTTGTGTTTGTGAACAGAGCCCCAGGACCAGCTTGCTTAGGGGACTCTTCTCCAGGTTCATCTCTCTGTAGGTGATGACTTTGTTATGGAAGGTCTGGGAATCGCTTCCTTTTAGGTGGTTGTAGAATTGAACGCCTCTTTTCTGGATTTTGATAATTAGCGGGTATCGGCCTAATTCTGCTCTGCATGCATTATTTGGTGTTTTACGTTGTACACAGAGGATATTTTAGCAGAATTCTGCATGCAGAGTCTTTTTAGCCAGATCCTAGTTGGTGTGTTGAATTTTATGTTCCTTTTGATGGCATAGAAGGCCCTTCTTGCCTTGTCTCTCAGATCGTTCACAGATTTTTGGAAGTTACCTTTCTCTCACTCTCTTTCTCTCTCTTTCCTTATTTCTCTCACTCTCTTTCTTTCTCTCTCTTAATTTCTCTTTCTATCTCCTTCTTTGTCTCTGTCTTTTCTCTGTTGTTCCTCATCAGTAGTTCAGTTGGGTTACGTGAGGCCAGAATTGAAAGATTTTTCTCTCACTTCACCTGAGAAGTGGACAGGCCCTATCTAACAACAGGGCACGGGCCTTATCTAACAACAGGGCACGGCCCTATCTAAAAACAGGGCACGGGATAGAAAGAGAGGGATGAGATTAGGTGGAAGGAAAGAAAGAAAGGAAGAGGGACTGTTGTGTGGGGAGTGTGAATGAAACGACACAATCAGTGCCAAGAGGAAGAAAATACTTTTTTCTGAAAAAACACACTCACTCCCACACTTTGTACTTACCTCAGCTTGACTTGATATATATAGAGTAAAAACTTCTAACTACTTAATATGTAGTGTAAATAAGTCCCCTCTAGTCTGTGGAAAATTGTACCTTCCATTGCTCTCAAACTCATTTCTTGTCATGAACGTCGTCAGGGAAATGACCGGACCAAGGTGCAGCGTGGTGAGCGTACATTTTTCTTTATTAAGAATGCCGCCAACAAAACAAGAAACACCAAAAACGAACATGAAGCTTACTAGGGCTATACAGGCCACTAACAAAGACAACTACCCACAACTAAGGTGGCAAAACAGGCTGCCTAAGTGTGATTCCCAATCAGAGACAACGATAGACAGCTGCCTCTGATTGGGAACCACACTCGGCCAAACACAAAGAAATACAAAACATAGAATGCCCACCGCACATCACACCCTGACCTAACCAAATAGAGAAATAAAACGGCTCTCTAAGGTCAGGGCGTGACATTTCTGTACCTTCCCACATCCTGTTGATTACAAAACAACTCATCCTAGTCATTAGCACTAGTCAGGCACATGACTGGACCGTCCTGGCTTGTCTACAGTCACGTTAATATAGTGACTCTCCACTTATGTTTCAGTTATGACCAGTTAGTCAACTATTTTGTTTCCAGGCGTCTGAAAGGAAACCAGTTGGAACAGGAAGTAAGGTTGCTCATGGGCACTGGGAAGGCCAAAGACATTGATGGGCGCTTCTATTGCTTCTTATACCAGCTTTATAGTAATAGTGACACTGAAAACCCCTTTAATCCAGCATAGATCTTCAACATATCAAAACTCGCACGTTTTAGTTTAGGTTGTGATTAGTAAGTGGAGTTTTTCCCAGTTAGGAAAAAGTCCCTTCCCTAATGATGAGTAGCCTTGTCATTTGAGGAACCTCTGAGGCATCTGCGACCGGGCCTGTGTCCTTCAGTCTGGCACAAGGCTGGTCTTTTTTAAAAGCCTTCTTCTGAAGGAGGGAACTAACAAACTGACTGATGTTTTTCATGAGGCTCTCCTCCGGTTTTGTATTCCTCTCCACATCCCTCTCATTCCCTCTGTTTCGCAAGTCTCTCTGACTGACCATGGCTTCTGACGGAATATTTAGGGTTCGGGGGAATGTTAATGCCAGGCTTGAAGTTTGAAAAATCTTTCTCAGTTGAATATTTGAGATTGTACATTGATAAAAACATAGGGATATTCACATATTTTGCCTTGCATTCCACTTACGTAGTCAAATTCCACTTGCATAGTTGATATATTTGATGCCCTTTGAATAACATTCACAAAAGCCTACTGTATAGCCAGAACCAAGGCAGCCCGTATTCAATTCAACTCCGCTCAGTAAATTATACAGTATCCCTCTGCCAGAGCTTTCAAAACGAAGGTCGCCCAAAGTAGAATCCCTCGGACCGAGGACTGTTTGATTGAAACACATCTCGACCACACAGCATTATTGATATGCCATCTCCAAGGATGGATGGCTGAATAGCTTCAGCGCCCTCGGCCCCCTCGTTCCTCTCGGCCCTCTCGTCCTTGTGAGTGTTCTTTGGATGTTCTGTACTGCACTGCTGCGCTAGGCAAGGCAAGGCTAGGCTATAAGGGTTCCCATTGTCTGGGGTCAGGAATAAAGGACTACTTTATGAGCCCAGAGTGGAGAAAGAGGGAGGGGGGAGAGAGAGAGAGGGAGACAGGGAGATAAAGCGAGATGGAGAGGGATCAAATCGAATTGTGTTTGTGACATGCTTCGTAAACAGCGGCTGTAGGCTGACAGTGAAATTCTTGCGTACGCGGTCCTTTTCCAACAATGCAGAGTTAAAGATAAAAAAGGAAATAAGTGACACTAAAAACACTGTGAATAACGAATAACAATAATGAGTAAAACGAACAAATCAAATCACATTTTATTGGTCACATACACATGGTCAGCAGATGTTAATGCGAGTGTAGTGAAATGCTTGTGCTTCTAGTTCCGACAGTGCAGTAATGTCTAACAATTAATATAACAATTCCCCAACAACTACCTAATACACACAAATCTAAAGGGATGGAATAAGAATATGTACATATAAATATATAAACATGACTATATACAGGGAGTACCAGAACCGAGTCACTGTGCAGGGGTATGAGGTAATTGAGGTAGCTACAGTTGAAGTCGGAAGTTTACATACACCAAGGTTGGAGTCATTAAGACTCGTTTTTCAACCACTCCACAAATTTCTTGTTAACAAACTATAGTTTTGGCAAGTCGGTTAGGACATCTACTTTGTGCATGACACAAGTCATTTTTCCAAGTATTGTTCACAGACAGATTATTTCCCTTATAATTCACTGTATCACAATTCCAGTGGGTCAGACATTTACATACACTAAGGTGACTCTGCCTTTAAACAGCTTGGAAAATTCCAGAAAATTTGCAAAAAGTGCAAATCAATCCCAGAACAACAGCAAATGACCTTGTGAAGATGCTGGAGGAAACAGGTACAAAAGTATATTTATCCACAGTAAAACGAGTCCTATATCGACATTACCTGAAAGGCTTCTCAGCAAGGAAGAAGCCACTGCTCCAAAAGCCAGACTATGGATTGCAACTGCAAATGGAGACAAAGATCATACTTTTTGGAGGTCCTCTGGTCTGATGAAACAAAAATAGAACTGTTTGGCCATAATGACCATCATTATGTTTGGAGGAAAAAGGGGGAAGCTTGCAAGCTGAAGAACACCATCCCAACCGTAAAGCACGGGGGGGGGGGGGGCAGCATCATGTTGTGGGGGTGCTTTGCTGTAGGAGGGACTGGTGCACTTCACAAAATATAGATGGCTTCATGAGGAAGGAAAATTATGTGGATAAATTGAAGCAACATCTCAAGACATCAGTCAGGAAGTTAAAGCTTGGTCGCAAATGGGTCTTCCAAATGGACAATGACCTCAAGCATACTTCCAAAGTTGTGGCAAAATGGCTTAAGGGCAACAAAGTCAAGGTATTGGAGTGGCCATCACAAAGCCCTGACCTCAATCCCATAGAAAATTTGTGGGCAGAACTGAAAAAGCGTATGCGAGCAAGGAGGCCTACAAATCCTGACTCAGTTACACCAGCTCTGTCAGGAGGAATAGGCCAAAATTCATACTAATTCATACTAATACTAATTGAGTGTATATAAACTTCTGACCCACTGGGAATGTGATGAAAGAAATAAAAGCTGAAATAAATAATTATTTTCTATTATTCTGACATTTCACATTCTTAAAATAAAGTGGTGATCTGAACTGACCTAAGACAGGGATTTTTTACTAGGATTAAATGTCAGGAATTGTGAAAAACTGAGTTTAAATGTATTTGGCTAAGGTGTATGTAAACGTACGACTTCAACTGTAGGTAGGGGTAAAGTGACCAGACAACAGGATAGATAATAGACAGTAGCAGCAGCGTATGTGGTGAGTGTGAAAGTGTGTGTGCCGTCAGTATGCATCTGTGTGCATGTTATGTGTGAGTGTATGTGTGTGTTGGAGTGTCAGTGTAAGTATGTGTGAGTGTGTGGGTAGAGTCCACTGTGTGTGCGTAGAGTCAGTGCAAGAGAGTTAACCTGTCTAGGATGAGCGTGCCGCTAGCGGCACACCCCCCCCCCCCCCCACTGAAAAACCAGTGCCGCGAAATTCAAAAAAAAAATATTTTTTTAAATATTTAACTTTCACACATTAAAGTCCAATACAGCTAATGAAAGACACAGATCTTGTGAATCCAGTCAACATGTCCGATTTTTAAAATGTTTTACAGGGAAGACACAATATGTAAAGATGTACATCTATTACCTAAAAACACATTAGCATAATCCACCATCTTTTATTTGTCCACCAACACCAGTAGCTATCACCAATTCGGCTAAACTAAGATATTTATAGCCCCTAACCAACAAAAAAACTCATCAGATGACAGTCTGATAACATATTTATGGTATGGGATAGGTTTTGTTAGAAAAATATGCATATTTCAGGTAGATGGCATAGGTTACAATTGCACCCACCGTCACAAATGGACTAGAATAATTACTATGAGCAACGTGTTTACCTACTTACTAATCATCAAACATTTCGTAAAAATACACAGCATACACGAATCGAAAGACACAGATCCTGTGAATACAGACAATATTTCAGATTTTCTAAGTGTCTTACAGCGAAAACACAATAAATCGTTATATTAGCATAGCACATAGCACATAGCAGCCCAGCATTGATTCTAGCCAAAGTGGGCGATAACGTCAACATCGCCAAAAATATATTAATTTTTTCACTAACCTTCTCAGAATTCTTCAGATGACACTCCTGTAACATCATATTACACAATCCATATAGAGTTTGATCGAAAATGTTTATATTTAGCCACCAAAATCATGGTTAGACAATGTGAAATGTAGCTCAGCTGGTCAGAAAATGTCCTTGCGCCACTTAGACAGTGATCTACTCTTATACATAAATACTCATAAACGTGACTAAAAAATATAGGGTGGACAGGGATTGATAGACAATTTAATTCTTAATACAATTGCGGAATTACATTTTTTAATTTATCCTTACTTTTCAATACAGTTTGCGCCAAGCGAAGCTACGTCAAAAAACATGGCGTCCTAAGCCACTAAAATTTTTCGACAGAAACACGATTTATCATAATAAAAATGTCCTACTTTGAGCTGTTCTTCCATCAGTATCTTGGGCAAAGGATCCTTTCTTGGGAGTAATCGTCTTTTGGTGGAAAGCTGTCCTCTTGCCATGTGGAAATGCCAACTGCGTTCGGGATGAACTGAAAAGCGTGCCCAGCTAATCACAGCGTTTCAAAAATAAATGTCCCAAAATCGCACTAAACGGATATAAATTGCTATAAAACGCTTTAAATTAACTACCTTATGATGTTTTTAACTCCTATAACGAGTAAAAAGATGACCGGAGAAATATAACAGGCTAAACTAACGCTTGGAACAGGAGCGGGTCGGTGTCCTCCACGCGCGTTACGCACCAAGAAAAGACTTGCTAGCTACAGGGTTTTTTAATTTATAGTGCCTGTGAACGCGCAATCGACCCCATTGAAATCGTCATCACGTAAAGGCATCCAGGGGAAGACGTAAGCAGTGTCCGTATAGTCATAGCAATAACAGTGCCCTTTTAACTGACTCCAGAACAGTGGCCAACATTTCTGAAATCTGACTCCATGTCAGGGAAATTGCTGTAGAATGGGCTCTGTTCCACTTAGAGACAAAATTTCAACTCCTATAGAAACTATAGACTGTTTTCTATCCAATAATAATAATAATATGCATATTGTACGATCAAGGATTTTGTGGGAAGCCGTTTCAAAAATTACCCGATTAGCATAAATAGTCTCAACAGCGCCCCCATCCTCAACAGGTTAATGCAAAAACGCATCAATACAGGTAGTGTGGGTTGCTATTTGATTAGCTATTTAGCAGTCTTGTTTAGAAGTCTTATGGATTGGGGGTAGGCGCTGTTGTGCCTTCTTCACAGCTGTGTTGGTGTGTACGGAGCATGATAGATCCTTAGTGATGTGGACACAGAGGAACTTGAAGCTGTCAACCCGCTCCACTACAGCCCCATCGATGAGAATGGGGGCGTGCTCGGCCCTCCGTTTCCTGTAGTCCACGACCAGCTCCTTTGTCTTGCTGACATTGAGGGAGAGGTTGTTGTCCTAGCACCACACGGCCAGGTGTCTGCCTTCCTCCCTATAGGCTGCCTCATCGTCGTCGTGTCGTCAGCAACCTTGATGATGGTGTTGGAGTCTTGCGCGGCCACAATGGAGGAGGGAGAGGGAGTATGAGAGAGAGAGGCACAGATTGGAGAGAGTGTTTTTTACCCGCGGGACAGGAAAGACACCTACACGTCAGACACAGGCACTGTTCGTGTGCTTTGCGCGTAGCGCCGCTGGCGTATAATTGGGCACTTCACAGGACAGACTGGCTCGGGTCTTCGCTCAGGTCGGGACGGAGGGGGAAATATGTAGCCGTTTCCCACAAAGCCTTGGCACAAGGGATTAAGAGAGAGAGCTAAATGTAGGAGGAATAAACAGAGTTCAGTCCGTTTGTGGGACGTCTCATCATGGCCCAAAGGTCACACTGTGGCTGAGCTTAGGAGTGACTGAGCTGAGGTGCGCTTAGGGGGAGGGAGAGAGAGAAAGAGAGGGAGGGCTGGAGGGAAAGAAAGAGAGAGGAGAGAGAGACCCACCTAGCCTTCGTTGTTTAGGCACTAGTGTTTCTCTACTCTGTTTCTCTACTCTGTGCGTGTGTGGAGGAGAAGGAGACTTCTGTGTGACTGCTCTGTGAAGAGGTTGAGAGCCCCTTGTCAAGGACTGGAAGTCATTGTGTGTGTGTGTGTGTGTGTGTGTGTGTGTGTGTGTGTGTGTGTGTGTGTGTGTGTGTGTGTGTGTGTGTGTGTGTGTGTGTGTGTGAACATATGTGCGTGCACACACGAAACAGCAGAGGTTGGAGTCAGTCAATCCTGAAATGTGATATTAGCAATTGGAGGATCCCCTTTGACAGTTTTGACAGTTACATTTTCAGCAGCTCCCAATTAAGAAGTGCCAGGAATAAGACTGTGTGTGTGTGTGTGCGTGTCTGCGTGTGTGTGCGCATATCTGTATGACAGAGAGAATCCTTGCCTGTTTGCATGTGTCTACTGTCTGTCTGTGTGTGTGTGTGTGTGTGTGCATAACACGTACAGTATGTACACCACTGTGTGTGCCTGTCTGTCAGTTTCACACTCCAGTCTCTCATTGCCCTCCAACACTCTTTTCATCTAGTCAAATATTTCTAATGCCTTGCACCGGTCCAACAGCTCGTTCCTGTTTACTTCTCCAATCTAACCACCTGTTATCAGAAGACATATGGCCGCTGAAAGACTTTGTCTGTAGCTGCCTGGCTAGCTCTCTCTCTCTCCCTCTGTCGCTCTCCCTTTTTTCTCTCTCTCTCTCTCTCTCTCTCTCTCTCTCTCTCTCTCTCTCTCTCTCTCTCTCTCTCTCTCTCTCTCTCTCTCTCTCTCTCTCTCTCTCTCTCTCTCTCTCTCTCTCTCTCTCTCTCTCTCTCTCTCTCTCCCTCCCTCTCTGTCACTCTCCCTTTCCCTGTCTGTCTCTCTCTCCCTCTTTCTCTCTGTATCTCTGTCTCTCCCTCGCTCTTTCTCCCTTCTTCTCTCCCTCTGTCACTCTCCCTTTCTGTCTCTCTCTCTCTCTATCTCTCTCTCTCTCCTTACCTCTCTCCCTCTATCTATCTATCTATATATATAATTACAGGCCTCCTGTTCAACTCAAGGTCTTCTCAGGCTGAGGGGGAGTCTCAGTCGATAAAAACACTTGAAAGGTTTTTGCCTTAAACATCAATAGCTAGTGCTATGGCTTGTTTTGCACAATGGCTTGCAGAGTGAAGTCGTTCAAGGTTTCATAGAAATGTCCTTTGGATTTGATAAATAACACGTTTTTTATTGAAGGAAGGTACATCTCTTTGTCCGAGAACACAATGTGTAAACTGTTTTTAGTTTGCAGGGCGGTCGCAGTGGATAGACATTATACAGAGTTGAAGTTTGGTTGGAGAAAATGTATTGTTGTGGCAGTGATCTCTGAGTATAGTATGAAATAGCAGGGTTACATTTACAGCTACACCTCAGATAATGTGGCTTATAGGATATAGAATCCTGATCAGGTCAAAGGTTCAGGACAATACCCATATAGGCTACAGGTACAATACTCTAGAGCAGGGATCATGAACTAGATTCAGCCACGGGCCGATTTTTTTCTTGAGCAGATGGTCGGGGGGCCTGAACATAATTACAAATCATTTTTAGACTGCAAATTGACGGCAAGAAGCCCAAACATATGTAGTATTTGACTCAAACATAATCATTTCAAACCTCGCTTACATTTGAATACGATCACATATACTGAGTGTACAAAACATTAATAACACCTTCCTAATATTGAGTTGCATCCCCTTTTTCCCTCAAAATAGCCTCAATTCTACAAGGTGTCCAAAGTGTTCCACAGGGATGCTGGCCCATGTTGACTCCAATGCTTCCCACAGTTGTCAAGTTGGCTAGATGTCCTTTGGGTGGTGGAACATTCTTGATACACACGGGAAACTGTCAAGCGTGAAAAACCCAGCAGCGTTGCAGTTCTTGACACACTAACCTACTACCATATCCCGTTCAAAGACACTTAAATCTTTTGTCTGGCCCATTCACCCTCTGAATGGCACACATACACGATCCATGTCTCAAGGCTTAAAAATCCTTCTTTAACCTGTCTCCTCCCCTTCATCTCCACTGATTGAAGTGAATTTAACAGGTGACATCAATAAGGGATCATAGCTTTCACCTGGATTCACCTGGTCAGTCTGTGTCATGGAAAGAGCAGGTGTTCCTAATGTTTTGTACACTCAGTGTATATCTCTCTATAATGTGTGGGAATACTTTGGAACAGATTTCCAAAATTAAAATCACTTATATATATAATCACAAATATAAATGTTTTTTGCTCAGAGACCGTGGAGGGCCAAATAAAATCACCCGCAGGCCAAATTCGGCAGGTGGGGGAACTCTAGTTAACTCTGGTCTAACATATAAAACCACATAGGACCTTTGTATGACGTGTCTCATGC